>NW_025826905.1:256956-277592 GCF_002878395.1 Capsicum annuum | reverse complement strand
TAGGTAGGTAGGTAGGTAGGTAGGTAGGTAGGTAGGTAGGTAGGTAGGTAGGTAGGTAGGTAGGTAGGTAGGTAGGTAGGTAGGTAGGTAGGTAGATAGGTAGATAGGTAGATAGGTAGATAGACAGATAGAGAGATAGCTAGGTAGGTAGGTAGGTAGGTAGATAGATAGGTAGATAGGTAGATAGGTTGATAGGTAGATAGGTAGATAGATAGATAGATAGATAGATAGATAGATAGATAGACCATAGGATTTTGATGGATCATTATCGTTATGAGATTTTGGTGGACTAGTGGTTTTGGATGTTTGGCATGTATAAATATAGTGTGAAGTTGTGGTTAACTATAGCTAGAACTAGAAACTAAGTGTGGAAGAGTAGAGGATGGACAAGATGGATACAATGAGTGACTTGTTGGTGATGCTTGTTGTATAGAAGTGATCTAGTAGGCTTGAGCAGTTTATGTAGGAGCATGGATTTATTTGACTCGTAATTAGTTATAATGTTGTAAGTATGATGAGGAAGTTGCTTGAGGTGTTATAGGGTTGCACTAATTTCAAGTTAATAAGTGTTCGAGTATTATATAATGACTATTGGGGCTACTGAAAGATAGGGTGTAACTCAACAGTTAGCATTGAGAGTTTGTTTTATGCCTTTAAGTATAGTCATTCGAGATAAGTTCTATTATGCATAAGTGTCATTATATCCAATACTCTAGAGCAAGTGGTTGCATTTCGACTAAGAGTTTAGATATTGGCTCATAGCCTTAGAGTGATGGCTTGAACCTAAGGGGGAGATGATAGAATGAATAACCAAGTCAAGCTTTTTGACTCTAATAGATGCACCAGTAAGTTGTAGAATAGTTGTGAGAATTAGTGATGTTTGACCTGTCCTTATTTCAGTATTGTCAGCAATCCCAATACCTACTCAGGCCTTATGTTTCAAATCCGTGATCATAATTCATGTTCGCGCATATCATAAAGAATCATGTACTCTCCTAGCTCTCAAGATATGGAATTCCTGGTCATTACACAGTTAAGTTTTGTGGTATGTTAAGTCCAAGTACTCAATCAATACCTTTATAATCAAGGGAATTTAGATTTGCATCGTGCGTGTCTCCAAACTAGACCTCTTTGATGAGACTATGATATTAAATACTCGATTTCTCAAGCCTCAGTTGAGTGTAAAGTCGTACATAGTATTTCTTTATTTTTAGGTCCTCATGTCCTAATCTTTTAGCTAACTTTCCTTAGTCAAGATAGTAGGGATGAACAATTGTGATGGAAAAGAGTGAGCGGCCCTTATTGATGAAAATTGTTGTACGCTCATTTTAGATAAGACTGTAAGTGAGAAGTTTGGATGGAAGCCAAGTCTTTGGTACATGTCATGGTTGGTTGAAGTTTTATATGTTATGTTTGGGAATTTTTGTAGTGTCTTATTTCATGTGGGTCTACAAAACAGGGAGAATGAGAAGGAGTTTTGTTTATGACGGGGTTAGTAGAGAATGCTTCATGTGTTTTCTGAAGAATTGAGTAATATGTGTGCTAGTGTCATTGATGAGATGATTTGAAGATATGAGAAAGATGCTTTAAGAGTGTTTTCTTAGAAGTGCATATGTGGCTATAAATATAGTCTTGAACGTTATGTTTATGTATCTGAATGAATGCACTGTGAGTTATTAGATGTCTAGTATGAGGTTGAATGTGGTTATTAGAGTGGTAATGAGAATTATGCATGAGATCAGGAGTTGTGAAATGTGGAGTGTGATGGATTCATGATTTAGACTAGTATTACAGTATTGTGTGGCGTGTCTTATGAATGCCTTGAGTTAGGCTTGAACATAGTAAGAGAATTTAGTTCAGCTCAAACATTAGTAGAGGTATTTGTGAACGCCATGTGAGATTAATGAGTTAAACCAGATACTATGGTATTTAAGGAAAATAGTATCGTTGAGGAAGTATTTGAGCAGTGTTGCTAAGTTTGAAGTAAGGAGTCCTATTTCCTGAAGTCTAGTAATTCTATCCTAACTTATTCCATCTGGGTAAACGATAGGGTTGTATCGATGTTATGATGTATTTGCTCTCTAGTATTATTAGAATTTCTTAGGAGGAGTATTGAAGGAATACTTCATTTAAGTGTGACTGGCCTCTCCTTTGATGAGACCCTCGTCGAGATACTTGATTTCCAAGTCCGAAGACTAAGGAACAAAGATGTTCCCTTGGTCAAGGTGTTATGGTGAAACTAATTTGTTGAAGGTGAAACTTGGGAAACCGAGACGAATACATGATCCAAGTATCTGCACCTATTTTCTGCAAGCCCCGATCAAGCCGAAGGTACCATTCTGCTTTATATCATTCCTTTGCTATGCAGAATTGCAGTAGTTCAGCGGTTATTTTATACTACTCAGCTGTGATTTTGTGATTTATGCGCTCCTTGTTGTGTCTGAAATGTAGAATAAGGTAGAGTCAAGATTAACAAGTTGCTTCAGCTGTGTACCCTTCATTTTCTCTTTACTCTTAGTATACCTAGCGTCATTCGAGGAAGAATGTCCCCAAGGGGGAGATATTATAATGCCCTGCACTTTCCTAAGCTAGAAAGAGAACCGTTGTTCGTACATGTGAAACCCCCAATTCTGTAAGCCATATTTCAGCACATGAATTACCAAGAGTACCTTAGTTATAAGATAGCTTATGATGTGTTAAGTGTGGCTATATGAGTCACTTAAGGTAGTACAAGCTAAGAGTTTCGAAATCCATCAAGTTTTAGTGTTTGAATTCGCAAGGGTCATATTTGAATGAGCATAACTTGATAAATATGTGGTATTTCTGCATATTTCTACATACCAAATTATAGAGAATCGAATTAGCTTTTGAAGAATCCGACACCCGAGCAAGGAGTTATGGCTTTGCAAAGTAGAGACCATCACCTAACCAATCGCACATGGCTACTAGAATAGGTGTGCGATAAGCAATGCGGTGCATACTTAAATGTGTGCGATAAGCAATGCGGCACATACTTAAATCTGTGCGATAAGCAATGCAGCGCATACTTAGGTTTTCAGGTAGTAAAAACACTCCGTTTTGAGTTATTTTGAGAGAAATTAAGTCTTTTGGCACTCCTTACACACCCTTAAACTTAACCTTACAAATTTAATAGATTCTAAACACATCATAACCCTATTATCAGTCTAAGTTCATCATCCAAGAGCACTAAAGGAGAAAAATAGTTAAGGTTGCACAATCAACATTGAGGGTCCAATCTTTCAACTAATCCGTTACCATAAAGGTATGTGGGGTTTTCAATAAGAACATCCTTTCGTTCTTGTGCCCAAAATTTGTATTATTTTACAAAGATATATGATTTTACACGCTTTGAAATGAATTTGATATAGAAACTATTATCGTACATTCTTGTTCAAAAGACTATTATATTTTTATGATGTCTTGAAGATAAATTCCTTGAGTTTTGATGTTAATATCATGTTTGAAGTTGAATCTCCATATTTTCATATGAATTATACATGTTTGCTACCTAAAGTGTGAATCTTGAAATATTTTGCTTAAGTATTGATATATGGGTTTTGAACCCTATTTGAGAATTATGATTTTTGTGAAAGTAATGTGTTATGCACACCTTGAGATTTGAATGATTTGACCTTTTGGTCTTGAAAGAGTTATTTTTGAACTCGAATGAGAAAAGAAATCCACATTTTGATTTATTATGAAAAAAGGGTCGCATGATGGCTCCCGTTGTGAATTGCTGAATTATTTTGTGGTGGATTTTCTTTGAAAAGATCTGAGCTAAGTCCGGGAGTAGTCTTTAGCACCGAGTGGGAGGTATGGCTGTGTCGGTACTTTCCTAGAACTACGTACCCTCGTAGGATCCAGAATTGAGGCTGATTATATATAGTGATCACTAGTTTTTGGACTTGATTCTTATAGTCCTACTCCGATGGCAAGGATAGGACGGGTCTCCTTAACGTGGCTTGTACGTTGGAATCCATGTAGCTCACATGGTTTATGTCGGTTATGAGATCTTCCACTGTGTGTGTGTCTTCTTTCTATCTAAGATAATGATATAAGTTTGAAAGGATTGTTTTCCTAAAGTTATTGTTTTTGAAATGATTGCAATACTATATTCTAAAGAGAACTGTTATAAGATTTGGTTACCTTGATGGCTTGAAACCGTGATGAAATGAATTGAGAACTTACTATGATGACTCACATGTTTTACTTGAGATATCTTATTCTATCATGATTATGATGATTTTATTCGAGCTAGGTGATCTTTTATTATATCATGCATGTTTCCTATAAATGCTTATAATATTGATCATTTAAATTGCATACACCCCCATATGCTCGGTATATTTCCATGGTACTGACCCACATCTTCGGATGTGGGCTACATTTTCTCGGAATGTAGGTTCAGGTGCTCAGCCCCAGGCTCGACAGTGATTTTTTAGGCACGCTGATTTACATCCTTTACCATGGTGAGTCCTCATGATCCGAGGACATGATATTCAGACTCCTGTTTCATTCGAGTTGTTTACTTTTAGCACTGAGCATGAGCCAGTTGGGGCATGTTCCAATGGCTCTCTGATTTTTGTTGATTTTTTGAGGCTTGTCAGACTAGACTAGATGGTTGGAGTTGTCATGAGATATCGTCTTTTTTTACTTTCTTCATTTATCTATTCTAGTGTTTTTGAGACTTGAATGATGACACTTAGATGTTTTGACTATGTTGAACATGAAATAAGCTTGTGATAGTGTTAGATGGCTCAAAGGGTTAGCTTGGGGCTACTTGTGGTCTCAAGCAACATGTGATGCCTCGGTACCCGTTTTCAGGGCGTTACATTAACTTATAACAATGTTCCCAAAAGTGACCCATTTGCATTAAGGAAGCAAAGCAGCCTACTCTAGTATCTTTGGGGCAGATGTGGCACACTTCAAGGGTATTTTTAGAGCGGATGAAACTGATTTGACTTGTTCTTGATTTGATAGATCAGGTTGGGCCCACCTCTAAGGCAGATTTGGCACATGTCTCTACCAAGTGGACTTTTAGCCCCTTCTCACATTCCCTTGAATCCTCAAAGGATCCTTTATCAAATAGAGGTGCAATCACCATTATATGAAACCCTTTTGATGACAATAAGATGTTTTTAAGCAACTCTAGCACCATAAGTATCCCACCTAATGGTCTAGAGGCAATTTGGATTGTATCAATAAATTATTTCCAAATGCTTTAAGGATCGTGCCAACCATATTCACAACTCATAAATGATATAAAGAAACAACGGAGAAGAAAAAAATTGTTAAAATATAAGAAAAGCTAAAAATTACCGCAAGAATTATAATACAAACCATAAGCTAAAGAGTAATAAGATCAAAATCTTCCTGAGACTGTGTTTTAAAAGGTGTTGCAATCACTTTTTAAAAGATAATCTTTAGAAAAGTATCAAAACAAAGTAATACAGCTTCTTAAAGCTCAAACAATGTGATAAAAAATAGGCAAATCCAGTAAAACTTAGGTTAGCGGAGAAACCCTTCCTACCATATCAAACTTACGGTATAAAAATGGTTAAATGTATTCATGCTATCCAAATATGTGTATACATCCATAAGTATACACATCACAGGTTAGACAAAGAATGGATGATAAAAAGAGCTTCATATGATAAACTACCCAAAGAGGATTAATAACACAGTGAAAAATTCTCCAAAGACCTGACCTAAGGCAAGTTGACTACCCAAACCTAGGAAAAGGCTTCCGATAATAATTATTAAGTTATTAGGCATCCTAAACTAAGTCCCAAGAGAGGAGTGACTATATAAACTATGGATATACGGTGAAATTCTAACATAAGGAGCCTAAATAAGCTAGCCAATTCAGAACCACCTAGATAAATACATCTCCAAAACCCCATCACCTAAAAATAATTAGAAATTCATCATATTTATACCTCATTTAATCAAGTCTAAGAGTAGGATAGTTGTAGACTATCTGAATGTCAAACAGTATGCCCTCAATCAATTATATCGAGTCTTTTCCTTTTCAAGAAGGCCCTGACTGCTACCACGCTAATAAAATAATGATCTACACATCAATATGAGAAACACAAGACCTATAGTGAAATTTTACACTCCCAACTAAAAATTGAATAAATAATGGGTCGGTAGGATCCACTAGTGTAATTCTAAAATTGAACCAGTCACTAGGTCCCTTGCATGACAAGGGTCACATACTCATAATTTAAGCACCCAAATTGGTGTTCAAAGTAGTCTACGAAGTTTAAGAAAACCAAGACCAAAATCTAAGAATTTTACAGAAGTTAAGTTGGAATTCAATAAGAAATCAATGGAAAAAGTGATCAAGGAAGGTAACTAATCATACCCGATCTTAATTAATTAACTGAATTCCCACAATTTTCCATATCTAATGCTCAAAAAGGGTGGTTAAATTTGAGAGAATATGATTTAGGATAAGAGAAGGTGACCCTTTTATACTTATATGAGGTTATTTTAATGATCAAGAGGCCCTCAAGTCATAGTTACAAGACCCCGCCAACTTGACCATCATGGTGTCGATGGTCCTCTTCATAGTCACAATGGTCCCCTTCACGATTGCAACCTTTCACAGTCACAATGGTCTCCTTCGTGATGGCGTTAAAAGTTCTATTCTGGATTATGTTGACCCTTCATCACAAATGCAATATTTCTACCATGATAACAAAGGTCAAAATGGACCTTTAAGAATGTAAGAAACTGGCTGCAAACACAAAAAACACCTGGTGCCTATCCATGTGCTTTATCCCAACAAAATTTCTTAAGTTGGAAATCCTCTAAATGGGTCATCGAGATGTGTATAGAACCCTGCGAATACAAACGATATATGTTACCCTAATGAAAATAATAGTTTGGACTCAATCGAATTAATAAAATTTCCAACGGTGGTTGTTTGATGAAATGTGGGCCTCATGCCTTTCTTTCCATCTTAGGTAAAATCCACCCAATAGCCTAAAATGAGTCTAAAATCCTCGATACCTGAACCAAAGGTTCCCTTAGCCTAAAATCTATGTTTTGGAGCTAACGGGACTATCAAAATTTTCATCCACGGTCATTTACTAGAAATTTTGACCAAAGACTAATTTCTCAACTTCAAAATCTCCAAAAAAAATAACTTAAAACTCAAATGAACTGTCTGGAAAGTGAACCATCAGTCCCATCAAGTCATTAATAATCTAGGACAACTATAGGAATGGTCAAAATGCAAAAAAATGCATGAAAATAAGAAAATGACCCAAAGGGTCATTACAATGTTCTTCCAACTCAACCCTTTTTAAATAAAGAGAGTTTTACTTAACTAAGAATCTATTAAAGAGTTATATTTTATTCAAGGTATTTATTGAGAGTAAGTAAATACAGTGTTTGTTTTCTAGTAATGAGTAGCTTCTTAGTTGGTATGCGCAAGTCAAAAGCAACACTTATTTATGAACGAAAAAAGTATATTTTTATATCAGTTTCACCTATTATGTACTAACTAGTTACTCTAGTAATTATTTTTCACATTTTCTTTCATTAATTTCTCTCTTTCAAGGATGATTTCTCGTTATACATCCTTTCTTTTGAAGACTTTTATGCGACCTCACTCCCACTAATAGCACCAACATCTTTCTTTTTCATTTTCATAATTTCATAGCTTGGCAACATACCTCCTGCGGTGAAGAATAGGAACAAATTCCTCTTTCAATTGTCTGCCCCAAGGCTAATATGTTTTAGAAAATATTGTTGCATAGACTCCACAATTATTATAACAGAAAGTGAAAAGTTATATCCAGCTAAGTTTTTATTATGAAACAAAAGTATGACATGTTGAAAGTATAAAAATAAATTTCATAGAAGAATAATACATACATTGATGATGATCTTTGTTGTGGCGAAAAGATATATCTAGCTAAGTATTTATTGTAAAACAAAAGTATAACATGTTGAAAGCATAAAAATAAATTTCATAGAAGAATAATATATACACTAATGATGATCCATATTGTGGTAAATCATCAAGCACTACAACAGTAATACCATTTTTTATGTATGTTGGTTTAGTCTCTAATCTATGTTTTGTCTTTTGCCATAAAATCTGTTACTTTGAAAGAAAAGGGATAACATAATTGAAACTCTAAAAGCACATCACAACTTTTCTAACTGCAACATTATGCTCAACACCAAATTAAAGAAAATTTTAGACAAATAAACACACATTTTTTTTATTTATAAAACAGTTAACACCCAATAATATGGAAAAATTACACTATATGAATATTGAGATGACATGGTCTAATTTTTCTTCGACTAAAATTTGTTTTTCGATAGCCACTACAAATCAAACCTTTTTAAAACATGTTTTACTTCTATATTACAAACCTTTACCACAATAATATTTTTATCTTGGAATGTTCCTCTGTATACTAGGGAAAGGCCTCCCCTGCCAATCAAGCTGGCTTCTGATGTTGGGTGTATTTATGCATTCTAGCTTTGCTATTCTAGCCTTTTTTGCCTTATTTTGAGGATGATTCATGTACGTTATGTGTTGATAATGATATAAATGTGCATTTAAGCGACCACGTATGTGCTTACAATGTTTAATGATATTTTCATAAGAGTTTGGGTTCAATTTAAGCATTTAAGGTCTAGACGAGAAAACTAGTATTCTAGCTTGAGTTACTAGTTCATCGTCGTGATTGTTGCGTTCTCCTGAGATTTAATTAGGGGTGTGAAACATTATAGGTGGCTTGATTATATGATTATAATGATACATGAAAGATTTTCAAGACTCAAATCAAGTGGAAACATCATACAATGCCGTGGAGTGGACCAACAAAAACATAAGACCACATGATGAGAATAGGATGCCTGGGAGCACACAACCGAGATGGCATACTTATATTGATGATGGTGGTGGCGCGGCGCGTCAATGGGCATATCATCAATTGTCACTTCCAAAAACTCAACACGATTACACTGCGTCGTGGGCTATTAGCGATGAACACCTTAGCGCGATGCGATGATCATTAAAAGCGGGAAGATTGTGCCCAACTAAAAAGGGGCAATGTGAAAACCTAATCCTACTCGGTTTATGATTAGTCTACTATAAATATAAAGTGTTAAAGCCCGTGTTGGACATCTGGTAAGGCTGGGAGCATTGAAGGGCTGCTATAACTTTATTTTTAGATTTTTCATTCTTTAATTTAGTTTCTTTTTTGTTTTAATCATTCATACAATTATTTGGATGTTGATTATGGATATAGTCTAAACACTCTCTTTTCGGGGTTAAAGCCTAGAACATGACTACTATTATTTTGAATTAATTTTGTTTGATTTACTCATCATTATTAATTTTTTGTTTATTCTTGTTTTAACTATTTTGAGGATTGATCACCGTTAGAATACATCTATTGTCACCCTTGTGATCTCAGGAGAGGGAATAGGAGATAGAACATGGGAATGAATAAAGTATGGTTTTTTATTCTTGTATGAATTAAGGAATTTGAATTAGCATCTAGGATAGGGATGTACCTAGAAGCCTTACTTATTTCACATGTAGGATGATAGCATAAAGAAATTAATTAGATTATTACATCCCCGCTCAACGATCTAGTTGTAATATTCAAGTTAGATAACAGTTAGAGGTTGGCGGACCATGATCATGCAATTAACCCTACGAATCAACAACTAAGATAAGCAAGTTAACAAATAAAGTTCAATAACATAGTATGATTGTTCGAAGTGTTGTAACACTGGGTTTTCTCCTATTGATTGCCTCAACATCTTTACTTTATGCATTGTTTACTTTTTCTTGAAATTTACAATATTCAAAACTCTATTTTGGTTATGCTTGCATCAATTAATCTAAATTGTGAACTATAATTGAATAGTCATTAAAACAAGTCCCTGTGGGATCGATATTCAACTTTCTTTAATGCCACTATATTATTTGGTAGACCACATATACTTGCATGTGCGCTTGGACGTTGTCAAGTTTTTGGTGTTATTACCAAGGACTGGTAATTTGGAAACTATTTTATTCTTAGTTTTACTTTTAGATTTCCTTGGTGTTTTTATGTTTGGTCTTGGTTTTGTATTACAGAAAATAGGTTTACAAAGTAGTAAAATGGCAAGGGATCAGAACTTGGTTAAACCAAGCTCAAAACATGAGCAACTTTTCCATTAACATGGGAGAGAAGCAATCTTTCTCCCTTGGATTCCACAAATTGAAGAAGATCAAAAAAATCCTACTCCAATGGCTGAAGAACAAACGGCCCATAGGACAGTTAGAGAAGTGGCAATCCCACTTGTAACGAATTTGACTGTCTCATTTCAGAAACTGGAAGTTGGAGGAAATTTTGAGCTCAAACAGAATATGGTACAGCTTCTAATTAGCAGTAGACATTTCACAGGGTTTTCACATGAAGATCCACCGGTCCACTTGCGAAATATTTTAGAAATCAGTGACACATTCATCCCTATGAGTGTGAATGAAGACTATATGAGGATGATGTTGTTCCCCTTTTAACTGTTGGGGGAAGCAAAAAAGTGGTTGAATGTTGACCCAATGAATTCAATCACTTCATGGGATGACATGGACAGAAAATTCCTTATTCGATTTTTTTCGTCTGGCAAGACTGCTAGACTTTGTAGTGAAATTGTATGCTCAAACTGAAGCCAGAAAAGAATTTTTATCATTCTTGGGAGTGCTTCAGGGAACTTCTTCAGTACTGTCCACACCATCAACATTCTAATGAGGTACTAGCTCATACTTTTGTAGAAGTTCTGGATCACAACAAAAAAATATTGCTAGATTCAGATACAGGTGGTCAGGCTCTTGAGATGACATCTGATGAGATGTATACTTTATTAAACCACATAGCTCAAGTGAATATCGAGTGGTATTCAGATTCTAGAAATACCATAAAAAGAATTGCAGGGGTATTGGAGGTTGACAAATTTACTGCCATATCCACTTAGATCTCTACATTGCAAAATCAAATAAGTAGTCTAAGGTTAGGAGTAGCACAGCCTACAGCCACAGTCAATACAATCCAACAAGTGGTAGGTTGGTGTGAAGTTTGTGGTAACAGTGGACATTCAGCAGCAATGTCTATTACAAATCCAAAATCGGTAATGTATATGGGTAATGTTCAAAGGCCTAATTATGGTAACTCCTCCAACATAAAGTGGCAGACTCAGCCACTAAATTCAGACATGGAATGCCCTATAACAATAGGCTCCACCAAATCAGTCAACTAGCAAAATGGAGGAGATGATGAAACAACTTTTAGCTGGTCAAGCCTAAATGGCTATGGACATGAAAAGTCAACATGCAGAATTAAGGTATCGGCAAGCGGCCATAAGGAGCTTAGAGTTACATTTGGGTTAGTTACAACAGATACTGAATACCAGGCCTCAAGGTCATTTTCCAGCAGATACAAAAAATCCAAAACAAGTAATAGCAATTACTTTAAAGAGTGGTAAAGAGCTTAATGAAGAACCTCCAAAGACAACTAAGGAGGTAGATGCAGATTTGACTCCCCCATAGGTATCCAAAAAAGTTGCTAAAAATTTGAGGAAGTCTAAGTACTGAAAATAAAAAATTGTTGCAAAAGTGGAGAAGCAGATGTTTCTTTCCCTCACAAGCACAGAAAAGCAAATTAGGATGCATATTATAAGAAGTTTTTTGACACGTTCAGAGAGATTCACATTAACCTTCCTCTTTTAGATATTTTGCAGGGTATGCCCAAGTACGCTAAGTACTTGAAGGATGTGGTTGCTCATAAGGTAAAGTTGTAGGATGTTAAAATTGTAGCACTCAATGAAGAGTGTAGCACTGTAATGACATAGAAATTTCCCAAAAAGCTTAAAGACCCAAGAAAGTTCACTCTCCCCATTCAAATTAGGAATAGTGAAGTGGTCCACACGCTAAGTAATTTAGGGGCAAGTGTCAACTTGATTCCCTTATATTCGTTCAATATATTAGGATTGGGAAAGCTGAGACTGAGCTTGATGCTGCTGCAATTAGCAAACGGGAGCATAGCCCATCCCAAAGGAGTGATAGAGGAGGTCCTCATAAAGGTTGGTAAATTTATTATTCCTGTTGACTTTATTATTCTAAATTTTTAGGTAGACGAATAGGTACCAATCATCTTGGGGCGTCTATTCTTAGCAACCGGAGAAGCGTTGATTGATGTAAGAGAGGGTACACTCATAATGAGGTTGGAAGATAAAGAGGCAGTCTTTAAAGTATACAAATTGCTAAACACACTATCTAATTATAATGATCTGTGCATGATTATTATTATTAAAGGTGATAAGTGTGGGGTGGTTAGTCCGCCAAAGACCTTGTCAGACACCTTCATTGAGCAGCCAAAGCCTCTAAACCCTAAGCCTGACGTGATGCAAGTGGATGATCCTGAAAAGGCTAAAGTTGAGAATGTTGTTAACCTTGAGAGTTCACACTCAAGAGGTCAGAAACAAATTAGAAGATGGCCTCCAAGTGTGATGTAAAATATGAAAGAATTTGGCTAAGCCATAGGTGGGTCGTGTCGCGACACTAAATCATGCGTTGCTTATGAGGCAACCCAAGTTAAATAGGTATATTTTCATTTTAGTTTTTAGTTTTTACTTCACGTAGTTTTTGTTTTTATTGAGTCACAGGTTGATGGAAAGTCTAAGTACCGGAAAACCTAAGTTAAAGAGCATGGCGAATACTAAGTGTGGGGTCCCCAGACCTTCTTGATATATAAAGATGCTACTAGCTGGGCCTAGAGGCCTCAGGATGTATTTTTATCTCTACTTTTAAGTATACTTTAGGGACAAAGTAGATTTTTAAGTGTGGGTGAGGAAATTCTTATTTTTAGAGATGCAAGTGTTTTGTTTGTAAAACTATTTTGATTTATTTAATTACTTCTTTGAGACTCTTAGGCTTATGATTATGACTCTTGTACTTGTTGGCTTAAAGTCGAATTCATACTATTGTTTGGTTGAGTCTATGATGATCCTACGTGAGTTGAGCATGTGCCATGTGTTTGTGAGGTGTTGTATATATTCCTTATTGCATATGTTGTCTAGAACTTTCCTGGTGTATGTGAAAAGCAAAATAAAGAGTGTGGATTTAGGAGATGATATAGGCATTTCTTTGATAGCCTTGTTTTTACCTTATATTTGACCTATCCCTTGTGCTTAATCCTAGTAATCCTCATTAAGCCTTTATCTTTCTTTGATAGCCTAATATGTAGCCTATTCCCTTCTTTGAAATACCTTGATTTGATCCAAAGCTCCTAAGTGCTTTAATGAAAAATTAATTGAGTAAGGAGTTTGAGAAATAAGAGGAGAAAGAGGTGAAATTGAATCCCAAAGTGATAGTTATTGGTGTTCACAAAAATTGTTATGTGTTATGGTAGGGAGTTGAGTAACTAAAAGAACAAAAAATTGTTCAAATTGAACGAGTTATGCATAGAATTGTCCCACCATAGTGTATGTAAACAAGTTTAATGAGATGGGGTAAAAACAAAAGAATGAGGTAGACAAAATGGTGTGATTTGGTTGTTAGAGTTGAATTGAATTTATAAAGTGATGTATTAAAGCGCTTAGGGAAGATAGTCACTATTAAGCTAAAATAGTTCCTACCCATCCCTTAGCCTACATTACAACCATTAAAGACCTATTTGATCCTAAGCTTCATCATTTGATACAAGTACAACCACGGGGATGGACGTGAATGAGTGCGTAATGAATCCGTCCAAGGAAGTGCATAAGTGAAGTGTAAAAGAGGGCCTAAATACACCAAAATTAGCCCACATCTTGCATTTAATGGTCACCTCACCCTTGAGGGGTATTATGGATATTTCATACTATTTTTATAATCTCTATAAATAGAACGTTTTAGGATTTCATTCATTATACTTTGATGATAATGAATGTTGTATAACATTGAAAGACAAGTCTTCTCTCCTTGAGGCACAAATCCGAAACATGTAACTAGGGTGATACTAGGGTGGAATACTAGTGTTGCATTCTTGCTTAGAACGTTGGGTGCTAGAGAAGGTTGAGGTCTCTCTTGTGCTCACCAAAGAGAGTAGGTGTTCCTATTATCATTGAATTAAGGGTCTAGGTGCTTGAATACACTTAGGTTCTAGGTCCATAGATAGTGTATGTCACTCTATCTATCCTTTCTATTTTTGCAATCTTGTAATGTTTGTATCTCATATTGTACCCATTTGTGTTGTTGTTGTTGTTGTTATTCCCATTTTTAAGTTCATCTTTTTTATCACATTTTGAAGCTATTTTGGTGTTAAAATAGACTCTTGCATCTTGTATTCTTGTTGTATTTGTTGAATCCGAGAGTTGGTCTCCAATAGGTCTTCAGAGCTTGAGATTTGTGGACTGCTTAGAGTGTGTTTTTTGTTTCTATTGTCATTATCATATCATTTGGTATCAAAGCATGGATTGATCTTGTTCCTACAAGATCAAATCTTGGGCTAGCTCACTTGAAAAAAAATTAAATTTGAAAATTCCAAAAAAGGAACAATCTGTTCATTTTGTGTTCTTGGCCAAAAATTGTGTTTTTATTGTGTCTTGGCTGAGATTTTTACTTGTATTTGTTGTCTCTAAGTGTTAGTTTTGTTCCTCACTACCACAATGAGTCTATATCTTGATTTGAGCTTGTATTTTGATGTTGTTATTATGAACATAAGCTTGGCCCATTGTTGTTGAACATTGTTGTTGAGAAACTTAATTGGCCGTGTGTTTAGTTGTTGTTGAAAGGAGTGTTTTTGTTGTTATTCTTGATGAATGTTGTTGTTGTTCTTGAAGTTTTTCACAACCTTCATCTCTTGTTAAAACTGAAGATACAACACTAAAGCGACTTGGTCGTTTGTTCTAGTGGATTGGAGTTGGCCGTTGGAATTATTGTTGTTCTTGAAGATTGTTGTTATTGTTCTTGGAGTGGTTGTTGTTGTTATTTAAGTTCATCACCTTCCTTCATATATTGTTAGAACATAAAGTGAATGATAGATCCTAAAAGGTGAAGAAAAGAGGTGTAAGTAATTGTTAGTCTTGAAAGACCCCCAACCACCAAAAGACTTTACATCACTTCTCAACCACTTTCCCATGAAACAAGGGTCCATGTTTTAAGGAAAAGTACTATAAAAGTCAAGTCTTGAAATTTGAAACTTGAAAAAAAGGCTCCAAGACTTATTCTTCCCTCCTTAAAACAAATTCCACCAATCCAAATTAAAACTTGTCCAGACATGGACTTTGGAAAGTAAAATTTGTAGAAATCGCAACCAATACGTGGCTGCCACATCATCAAGTTGCTTTTCATGCATCAAATTTTGGCTCAAATTTCAGATTTTTTAGTTTCCTTTTGTTGTTCCTTAATTTTAATTTCTTTGGTTCCACTACCAATTGGCAAACTAGTACTTATCTACTAGATTGTTAGTTAGTCTTTGTGTTTGTTCATTCAGGTTAAGTGTTTGTTGTGTGCTTCTCTCTTTTGTGAATTCGTTGTGTCTTATTGGTTCAAGTCCATAAACAAATTTTCTTTTGAGTCAACTTAAACGAAAATCTATTCTGGGCAAAGATAGACTCATCCCTCAATCACTCATGAAGTACAAGCCGGCTTTCAACACTTGTGAAACCAAGTGTGAGGTAAAAATCGAGAGCGAGAGTATGGTGATACATTTTTGAGCTAACAATTTTTTTCGTTTTGTTGTTCGTTGTTGTCTTTTCTTTTAGGTACCATGGCTTCCACTAATCTCGATGCCACGTTTGACCGCATCACTGACTATATTAAAGAAATGAAATGGCACGTGGAAAGGCTACGGCAACTGCTACATAAACTTATCCCACAAAATCAAACTTTCCTTGTCCAAACACCTTATGACGAGAGCATCCCGAAGGAAGAGGTGGGCTACCCCGACCCACACTAAGGTGAAGAGGAGATTGAAACATCTTTGGCACGTGATAGTGAACTTATAGAGAGCGAAGTACTTGCTAGTTCCAAATCTGTCTGTGAGATAGATCATGCTCTCTTTAGGTTTAATGTCTTATTTGAAGATGATATAAACACTCCTAATGAACCTAGTGGTGAAAATGATGGTATAGCTTGCCTTGAAATCTATAGCCGATATGCTAACCCACTATAGTGTGACAAAATTCCTCCTAAAGATAGAAATCTCTTCTTAGAAGATGAGAGTACTCTTATAGGCAAGGAATGTGTAGTCTCGAAAATGAGTACTCTTGGTAGTACTATTGGTATGCATGATGATCAATTTACTCTTAAATGTAGTTCACTACTTGATTATGTGAATAGTGTGCTTGAAAATTCTCAAGTTAGTGATGATGTCTAGAGAATTGATCTTGATAATTCACATGACTCTTTGAAAATCTTGTATGGTAAAAGCATTGCAATTAGTTTTTTCATAGAGACTATGTGTATGAAAATATTTTTGTGTGTGAATATGGGAGTGACATTCTAGGGGAAGGAAGGGATAGCCTCGGTTTAGGCCCTTGGCTAATTTTTCCATTTGATCCCAGCACCCTCTTAGAATGTGGAAATCTCTACACTCCCCTCTTAATTCTTGGTCAAGATGACAAGCAATGTTTGGTTGTGGGTTCTAATGAAGGAAGACAAATTTCTTCCTTATCTCTTTTTGTGGATGATGACCATTTTCTTTGTGTCTTTTTTACTAAGCTTTTTATGTTCAACAAAAAGGACCCGTGGATATACTCCAAGTTTGTCCCCCCCAGCATGGAATGTGATGCGTTTATTTTCCTAAACCTAACCCCTCATATCTTGAGGATGTGTGCTTGTTGTCTTCTCTTGATTTTATGCGGTACGGATTCGAGGTCAAATCCTTTTCAAGAAGGGAGGGATAATACAAGTACAACCACGAGGATGGACGTGAATGAGTAAGTAATGAATCCGTCCAAGGAAGTGCACAAGTGAAGTGTAAAAGAGGGCCTAAACACACCAAAATCAGCGCACTTCTTGCACTTGATGGGCACCTCACCCTTGAGGGGTATTATGGACATTTTACACTATTTTTGTAATCTCTATAAATAGAACCTTTTAGGGTTTCATTCATTACACTTTGATGATAATGAATATTGTATAGCATTGAAAGACAAGTCCTCTCTCCTTGAGGCACAAATCCAAAACTTGTAACTAGGATCATACTAGGGTAGAATCACTAGTGTTGCATTCTTGCTTAGAATGTTGGATTCTAGAGGACGTTGAGGTCTCTTTTGTGATCACTGAAGAGAGTAGGTTTCCTATTATCATTGAATTAAAGGTCTAGGTGCTTGAATACACTTAGGTTCTAGTTCCATGAGATAGTATAAGTCACTCTATCTATCCTTCTATTTTTGCAATCTTGTAATGTTTGTATCTCGTATTGTACCCATTTGTGGTGTTGTTATTATTCCCATTGTTAAGTTCATCTTGTTCATCATGTTTTGTAGTTGTTTTGGTGTTAAAATATACTCTTGTATCTTGTATTCTTGTTGTATTTGTTGAATCCGAGAGTTGGTCTCCAATAGGTCTTCAGATCTTGTGATTTGTGGACTGTTTGGAGTGTGTTTTGTGTTTCCGTTTTCATTCTTGTATCATTATTCTGGTATTAGTGGAGTGCTACACTAAGGGCAAGCCTATGGTTCATTATGTGTAACTTGTGAATTCTTTGTGCAAGTGAGCGTAACTCGATTCTTGTACCTATTATGTTATAAATTGTATATATATGAGTGATTATGGGTAACTCTTTTGTTGTGAGGGCACATGTTTGACGAATGTGGGTGATTTGTAATAATATCTTATATTGAGCAATTAGCATGAGTTTGCCACTTATGTAGTCAATTCTTGAGGCTTGGATGTTTTGAAGTAGGATTCTTGAGGTTTTAGTTGTGTATGTAACATGCTTAGTGAAGAAACTTGCATTATGTGTAGTCATTGTACTACTAGCTTGAGTGTCTTACTTGTAGTAGAAGTGTGGAGTCTCTTCAACTCATGATGCTTATAGTTAAGGGTTGTTCAGGGATGAACAAGGCTTTAAGTGTGGGGTGGTAATGTTGGGTGTATTTATGCATTCTAGATTTGCTATTCTATTTCACTTTGTTTTGAGGATGATTCATGTGTGTTATATGTTGATAAGGATACAAATGCGCATTTAAATGACCACGTATGTGTTTACAATGTTTAATGGTGTTTTCATATGAGTTTGGGTTCAATTTGAGCATTTAAGGTCTAGACGAGAAAACTAGTGTTCTAGCTTAAGTTACTAGTTCATCATCATGATTGTTGGCTTGGTGAGATGATTATAATGATACATGAAGGATTTACAAGACTCAAATCAAGTGAAAACATCATACAAAGGTGTTGAGTGGACCGACGAAAACATAAGACCATCTGATGAGAATAGGACGCCTGGGAGCACACCACCGTGATGGCATGCTTATAGCGATGATGGTGGCGGTGCGTCATGGCAATAGGCAAATCATCAATTATCACTTCTAGAAACTCAACGTGATTACACCCCGTCGCGGACTATTAGCGATGGACACCTTAGCGAGACGTGATGATCATCAAAAGTGGGAAAATTGTGCCCAACTTAAAAAGGACAATGTGAAAACCTAATCCTACTCGGTTTATGATTAGTCTACTATAAATATAAAGTGTTAAAACCCATTTTGGAAAGTTGGGAACGACTGGGAGCATTGAAGGGTTGCTACAACTTTATTTTAGGTTTTTCATTTTGTAATGTAGTTTCTTTATGGTTTTAGTCATTCATACAATTATTTGGATGTTAATTATGGCTATGAATGGCTAAAAACTCCCTTTCCAGGGTTAGAGCCAATAACATGACTACTATTATTTTGAATTAATTTGGTTTGTTTATCACTATTGGTTGTTTGTTTATTCTTGTTTAAACTAGTTTGAGGAATGATCACCCTTAAATACATTTATTGTCACCCTTGTGATCTCGGGAAAGGGAATAGGGAGATAGAACATGGGAATGAACACTGTATGGTTCTTATTCTTTCATGAAATAAGGAATTTAAATTAGCATCTTGGAGAGGGATCTATGTAGAAGCCTTACTTGTTTCACATGTAGGATGATAGCGTAAAGAAATTAATTAGATTATTACATCCCCGCTCAATGATGTAGTTGTAATGTTCAATGTAGGTAAACATATAAAGGTCGAGAGACCATGATCATGCAATTAACCCTATGAATTAGCAACCAAGATAAGCAAGTTAACGAATAAAGTTCAATAACGTAGTATGATTGTTTGAAGTGCTTTAACCTTGGGTTTTCTCCTATTGATTGTCTCAACATCTTTACTTTACGAATTGTTTACTTTTTTGTAATTTATAATATTCAAAACTCTATTTTGGTGACGTTTGCATCAATTAATCTAAATTGTGAACTATAATTGAATAGTCATTAAACAAGTCCCTATAGGATTGATACGGCTTTCTTTAAGGCCACTGTATTACTCGGTAGACCACTTACACTTACGTGTGCGCTTGGGCGCTGTCAGCTTCATCAAAGTTGTTCGCCCCCAGTGCAACTTCAGAGTAAGAGATTCTCACATGGGATGGACCAATAAAGTCTGGAATATAAAGTCGTCTGCTTCTTTTCGATATTTCAGAAATTAAATCATGAAAATTGTGGTGACTACTAATACTAATGCAACTCAAATTAAAGTTGAAATGCTTAAAATTTAAAGAGAAATGATCTATGGTAGAGATTTCCTCCATGAAAACATAAATAGAGAGAGGAAAAGAGGAATTTAGTATAGGGAAAAGAAGTTATTTGTTAAGCTGAATTAATATTGAAATGTGTGTACTTATGTATAAGGTATATAACAATGTAAAAGTGTGTATAAACACTTTTTATATACCTATATAGGGATAATTAAATAACTTAGTCAATATTGACTCCTAATTACCTTATTTATCCTAGTTTCAATTAATTACAATTCATAACCTTCTTTTGCCTATTAATTTTTCATAATTACAATTCATAGCCTCTCTCATGTATTTTTTCTTTTTCTCTATTTTCTATTACTTTCCTTTTTCAGTTTTTTCCTTCTTTTTTTCTTTTTCTTTTTTCCTTTTTCTCTTTCTTTTTTTTTTTTTTTTGTAGTTTTTTTTCTTCATTTTTTCTTTTCCTTTTTTTGTTTTCTCTTTCTTCTTCCTTTTTTTAATTTTTTCTTTTTCATTGTCTTTTTTTCATTTTGTCTTTCCTTTTTTAGTATTTTTACTTCTTTTTTCATTTTCTCTTTCTTTTCTTTTTTCAATTTTTTCGTTTTCTTTTTTTTCTTTTGTATTTTTTTCTTTTCTTTTTTTCTTTTTATTTTCTCCTTTTTTTTCTCTATTTTCTATTACTCTTTTTTTTGAGTTTTTTTCTTCATTTTTTCTTTTCCTTTGTTGTTTTCTGTTTCTTCTTTCTTTTTTAAATTTTTTCTTTTTCGTCGTCTTTTTTCATTTTGTCTTCTTTTTTTTCTTATTTTTATTTTTATTTTTTTTCCTTCTATTTTTTTAATTTTTTTCTTTATTTTCTATTACTCTACTTTTTTTT
>NW_025826905.1:255907-256856 GCF_002878395.1 Capsicum annuum | reverse complement strand
CTATTACTCTTTTTTTTCTTTTTCTTCATTTTTTCTTTTCCTTTTTTGTTTTCTGTTTCTTCTTTCTTTTTTAAATTTTTTCTTTTTCGTTGTCTTTTTTCATTTTGTCTTCTTTTTTTTCTTATTTTTATTTTTATTTTTTTTCCTTCTATTTTTTTAATTTTTTTCTTTATTTTCTATTACTCTACTTTTTTTTGTATTTTTTTCTCACATTTTTATTCCTTTTTTTTAATTTGTGCGAACTAGCAAACATAAATACAAGTGTGAACGATAAAATATAAATACAAAGGTGAATTATAACATATAAACACAAATGGGAACTATAAAATACAAATACAAATGCGAACTATAACATATAGATACAAGTGTGAACTATCATTTGTAATTTTTAATTATTGAAAAGGAACGATTGATTTTGTTTTTACGAATATTTATTTGTATTTATTTATACGAGTTGTATTTATTGATACAAATAAATACAATTAAATTTTTATAAAAATACAATATGTATTTGTATTTTTAAAATTGTTGGTTTCATTTGTTTGTAATTGTATTTGTATCAAGTAATATTTATTTATTTACAAATACAAATAATAGTTTTGACATACAAATACAAAACGGTACATTTGTATCAAATGATACATTGCATATTTATATATTTCAGAATCAAGAAAATACAATTAATGCATTCACTTATTTGTATACAAATACAAATGATAAATTGTACATAATCATGGCTAAATACAATATGCAATCAACTTACAAATACAAATACAAAATAATTCATTAAAAATAAAAAGACATCGACAAAAATAGAATACAAATACAAATATAATCTAAATATACAAACACAATAAAATTATAATACAAATATAATCCAATATAATATACAATCAATTATAAAATACAAATACGAAACAGTTCTTTAAAATACAAGTGCGAATTATAT
>NW_025826905.1:195935-252907 GCF_002878395.1 Capsicum annuum | reverse complement strand
TGGTAATTATGTAAAATATGGCTATGAAAGGTGAGTTTTCCAGCAAAATGTAGCTATTTTTGAAAGATCTCCTTTTATATATTATTATGAACGTTTATGCAAGTTTATATATTTGTATATAGTAGGTGTATAATGTTATATAATACTGTACAAAATTGTAAATCGTTTTTAAATAGGCTATGTGAGTTTAATTATTTTTAGGGGATATGTAAGTATAATTATTTTTCTTAAATGGGTATATTTTTAAGTATGATCATTTTTCTTAAATGGGTATATTTTTAAAAATTTCCCCAATAAAATTTATCTTTAATGTTGATTGGTGTCATCACAAAATCATATTGTCCCATAATACATTCGCATGCAACCTATAATCACAAATATGGACAGCTACATCGTGTGATCTTAAACGCCATTATTTCTATAAATAACATAAATACCAACCCTTTTGGAAGTAATTACACTCTCTCCCAATTTTTTAATTACTTTACTCTCTCTCCCTATTAATATATATAATATAGCCGACATATTCATAACATTCTATGTATATGTTGAGATTTTTGTAATATATTTAGGAAGTTGGGATTTTTTGTAATTCTGAAAACACAAGTTGTGTATTTGTGTAATTTTTAGTAATTTTTTCCATAGTTTTCCCGATTCTTTTATACTAGCAAATCTGACGAAATCTCAAACAAAGCGAGAAGTACATTTCACGTAAACTTAAAGAAAGCATCAATAAAAAATACATTGTTTTAAATTTTAGATAATATTAAGTATGAATTAATAAATATAAATAAATCATTTTTTTCCTTTTTAGATAATATAATTTTTATATTAGAAAATCTGACCAAATCTAAAACAAAGTAAGAAGTATATAATCACATAAACTTAATGAAAGCATCAATCAAAAACACTTAAGGTTGTTTTTAATTTTAGATAATATTAATTATGAATTAATAAAAATAATTAAATCACTTTTTCCTTTTAGATAATACTATTTATAAAGTAAATATACATGTTATTTTCGTTATTTGACGTTTAAAAGTATTTCTCTCAAAAGATCAAACATAAAATCAGAGGCGAACCCATAGGTGAAAAATGGTTGCTTGAGCACCCAGTGACCTTGGCTTGGAATAGGTATAATTATATAAGAAGTTGAAGAAAAAAGAATATAATAAACCAGAAAGCAATCACAAACATTAAATCTGGTTTGGGTGCTTTGGTTTAAGAGTGGTGTTGAAAACTTTGAAGTGAGAGTGTGTGTGAGTTCAAACTCCACTGGAGTTTTCTTTGGCATATTTTTAGCTATTTTGCCATCATCAAATAGTTGTGCACTTATACTATATAATTAATTGTTACTATATGTTTAAAAAGATTGAGCACCCACGAATTCAAAATCTCGGGTCTGCCACTGCATAAAATTATGTTTTTCTAAGTACTAACAAAAACACATGATATGTTTTAGCTTGTCAGTTGCTATCCTATTTTAGAGGAGTTTGTAAATTTCTATTTCTTAGTTTCAGTTCTATTTCTAGAGTTTAATTTGCAGAAGGCAATTTAGTACTAGAATATTTTATCTTTAACTGTTTAGCTATCAATTAAGGTAGTTTCTATTTTTCTACACTTAATCATTGTAACTCAGTTGTATAAGAGAACCTGGGATAGTATAATGAAAAGTATACTTTCTTGATTCTTTTTGTTATATCTATTTTCTTTCTACTGAATATTTTATAACATTTAACTTGTTAGTTCCTGTCCTAGTTTATAGGAGATTGTACATTTCTATTTCTTAGTAACACTTCTGTGTCTAGCGTTTGATTTGGAGTAGACAATTTAGTAGAATATTTTATCTTTAACTATTTAGCAAGTGCTTAGCTATCAGTTAAGTTGGTTCCTATTTTTCTTCACTTGACCATTATAACTCAGTTGTATAAGAGAGCTTGCAGCAGTATAACGATAAATATACTTTCTCAATTTTTTTTATTTCTCTTTCTTTCTACTAAATATATTGTAATATTTGGTATCCGAGCTAGAAAGGGAGTTCCTTAGATCGAGTGTGAAACACCCTAGATTTTGGCCCTTGAAAAATTCTTGAGCTTTGAGCTCACTGTCCTAGTAACGACTCATCATACGAGTCATATGGTGTGGGTACGGGTTAGGTAACCCTAGTCGTTAGGTGTCCAGTGGGTAGTGGTTGGGTTTTTGGTCTTGGTAATGACTTGGTGGTATGAGTCTTTAGGGTGGTAGTAAGTTGTTAGGACGATCCTTAATCAAATCACTAACTTAGTGGCTTGGCTTGGCTTTGAGTATGAGTGGCTCACTAAGAGCTGTAAGGATAGGTTACGAGTGGTAGGGCTGAGTCATATGTTGTCCAGTGTCTAATCCCTTGGGTTCTGTCTTGGATATGACTAGACCATATGAGTCGTATTCATGAATGGGATCATAGAGTCATATGGTGGCAGTGAATGGGTGTCCAACTCACTATCTTGGTGATGACTCAAGGGTACGAGTCATAGGTTGTGGTCACGAGTCAAGGGGTAGACTCGTAACC
This sequence comes from Capsicum annuum, assembly GCF_002878395.1. Classification (NCBI taxonomy): domain Eukaryota; kingdom Viridiplantae; phylum Streptophyta; class Magnoliopsida; order Solanales; family Solanaceae; genus Capsicum; species Capsicum annuum. The sequence continues at coordinate 250,359 of NW_025826905.1, read as the reverse complement.
ACATGCGACCTTTTTATAATTTTTAAGTTGGGGGCATTCTGGACACTTCCCACTTTAAGTCCCTTTGATACCATGACTTAAAACATCCTTTGGGACTTTATTAAAACATTATTCCCATTAAAACACTCTCAAATTCTCTCTCAAACTCTATGTTCAAGTAAAGCCTAGGGTTTCATCAAGCTAATCAATTTAGGCTCTCAAAGGTGGTTTCTCTCCATACTTCTTGTTGTCTAAGGCATGTTACTCCCCCTCGTTATTTTACTCAAGACGTATGTTTTAATGTATAGTTTTCATAGTATTATTATGGTTTTTAAATGAAGGTTGGGGGTTTTGGTTGTTCATGTAAGAATATTGTTACTCATGGTTTAATAATGGCTTTCCTTATTTTAGTTATGGTTTTGAGAATGTGGTTGCATGGGTATGATGGTTGAACTTGATTATAGTAAATTGCTTAAAAGTTATCACTTTTTAAGTAGTTATAACCCCAACCTTGTTTTGTAAAACTGGTTAGTAGTTATAAGAAAGGTGGAAATTTAAACTAAGGGTACAATGGAATCCCCAAAGTATCTGGTTTGACTATTTCTTGAAATTAATACATAGAATAAAATGGTTAAATGGTTAAGGCTGGTTTTGAAAACCTTATGGGGTATGAAGAAATCCCCCAAGTTATTTTAAATAATGAAGTCAATGAGGTATATGGGAATCCCCTAAATGTTGGTTGGTGACATTGCTTGTCAGCTATAGTCGGTATGACGATACCACTTTATTATGCCTTAATAATTAAATACTGGAATCAGTGGTTTAGTTATGTGCTAAAGATTTTAATTGGGCAATAATGAGGGTTGTGATAATTAGCCGTGAAGGTGTGGGTTCGAAGGATGGACATTGGAAACTCGTAATTGCCATATAAGGTTTGGCCTTGATGTCCTATGTGCATGGTTCATACTATTGATATGATTGTATCTTGGTTAGACGTGGGGTTGGTCATTCCCTGGTCTTTCTTGATACCCCTAGTTCATCCTTCATCCTTAAGTTACATGCTAGCGTTCACTCTTCTAACCATCTTCGGGAGTTGTATCCCCATGCGATGCAGGAACTGACCATACTATTATTTTTCTTACTCAGTGACTTGGATTCAAGGATAGCTTTGAGTTAGTTTGAAGAGGTAAGTTTCCATACTCCGGAGGACCCCATTTTATGCTATGGGCTTCTTTTTATTATTGTTTTTTTTTGTTTTGATTTTGGCTTTCGCTATGGTCGGGGGCACGTCCCGACTGGATAATCTTTGATTTTGGTTAGAGGCTTTGTCAAACTACTACAGGCATGGGCGGTGTCTGTCTTAGTATAAGCATTGGTATTTTTATTAACATTGGGATAGGTATTGGTTGGATATTTGGTTGTGGCTGTTTAGTTGTGGTTATAGACTTACTTTATTATCTTTAGATTATTATTGATTTATCTTGTTACATGTTTGAAATTCATCCGACATGGGGTGTAGGTTAGTTAACGGTGGGGTATTGGGGGTAGTCTCTGGTCCTGGTTGGACTTGAGGCACCCGACAAGACTAGGCATTGGTTTGGGTCATGTTAGATTAGTATCAGAGCCCTAGGTTCATGGTTAATTGGGAGTCCACAGCTGTGTCAAGTAGAGTCTCTTTTAGGGGTGTGTAGAGTGTCACACTTATAAGAAAGAGGCTATGAGGCATTTAGGAATGTTTCTCTTTCTTGTGTTCTATTTTTGAGTTGTGGAGGCTAAGGTCCTGAATTCTCCGTTAATACCCATTTGTTTTCTTTTCAGATCATGCCTCCTAGATGATCTGAAGTTCATAGAAACTCCTCTGTCCTACCTGAGGACAATATTAATATGATATGTCCTACTTATGGGGTCCAAACTCTGGGGGTCCAATTCTTGATTGTCCTTTTGGAGTTCCACCAGACCCCTTCAGTCCTTCTGGAGCTCCTCAGGTTGATTTGATGAATGCTAAGTTTTGTCAGTCTATTCATATATTGTCATAGTTGGTAGCTTCTCAGGTCGAGTGTGGTGCTTCTATTACTCCATTTTCTAAGGCCACAAGGGTTGGCCAATTTATGAGATTGAACCCTCTAACCTTTACTAAAGTTAAGGTCGGGAAGGACCCTCAAGGTTTTCTTGATGAGATGAAAAGATCTTTCTTGTTATGCATTCCACTAATGTGGGGGCGTGGAGTTTGCTACCTACTAGTAGAAAGATGTGGTCTATTAGTGGTACGAGTAATGGTACCAGTCAAGGGGTGATGTATTGAGTCAGCCCTATGGGATGATTTTTCTAATGCTTTTTTAGACCGTTTTTTTCCTTAAGAGCTGAGGTAAGCAAAGACGGAAGAGTTTTTTAACCTGAAGAAAGGAAAGATATCTGTCAAGGAGTATGCCTTGAAATTTCACCAATTGTCTTGCCATGCTCCGAAGTTGGTTTCTAGCATGAGGGCTAGAATAAGGAAGTTCACTTTTGGGTTATCTTAAGACTTGATTTTGGAGAGTAAGGTTGCCTTGTTGAATAAGGACATGGACATATCCAGGTTAGTTGTGCATATATAGCAGGTTAAGAAAGAGAAGAAAAAGCAGGCAGAGATAGAGATAAGACAAAGCAAAAAGTTTAGATTTTCTGAGCAGGGTAGTAGCCAATAGCAGAGTGAAAAAGATGGTGAAAAGTGGTCCAAAAAGAAGTGGGGCAATTCTGGATCTTAGTCGATGGCTAGTGCTCCCTACCTAAAGCCATTAGGTAATATGCATTTATATAATGGCAACAATTATAGGGTATAGGGTGCTTGATCTCAGGCTAGTAGGGCCCAGTCAACTCTATCCTATCCTTCAAATATATTTTTTGGTCTATTACGTCGGGGTTACTGTAATAAAGGAAAGAACAAGTGATTTAATTATGGTCATCTAGGGAACATGCTTAGAAACTATCCAGTGGCTAAGGTTGCCTCTGGGCAAATAAGGTTCCAGTTGCCTCTTCATTAGCTCCGGCACCAAAGGGTGCACCATCTAGCTCTGGCACTAGTTGGAACTGACTCTATGCTCTCACTACCCGTCAGGAGTCTGAGGCATCGCCTGATATTGTTACTGGTATGTTGAAACTCTTTTTATGTGATGTGTATAGTTTACTTGATTTGGGTTCCAGTCTTTCATATGTGATCCCATTTGCGGCTATGCATTTTGGTTTCGGTCCCGAGTGTATTTCAAACCCTTTTTTTTATTTTTACATGAATGGGTGACTTTGTGGTTGCCATAAGAGTTTATAGGGGTTGTGTGGTATCTGTAGGTAGTCGGGAGACTTTGGTGAATCTATTTAAGTTAGACATAGTTGATTTTGATATTATATTGGGGATGGATTGGTTGCATTCGTGCTATGCTTCTCTAGACTATTGGACCTATAAGGTCATCTTTAAATTCCCTATGATCCAGTTATTAGTTGGAGAGTAGTTCCCTATCTCCTAAGGGGAGGTTCATATCATATCTTAGAGCTTAGAGATTAACTTCTAATGGGTGTCTCTATCATCTGGTCTGGGTTAAAGATTCTAACTCAGAGGGTCCTTCTTTACATTCCATCTCGGTGGCGAATTAATTCCCTGAGATCTTCCCAGACAATCTTTCTTGTATTTGGAATTGATCTTGTTTCGGACACTCGTCCTATTTCTATTCCCCCGTATAAAATAGCTCTGAATGAGTTAATAGAGCTTAAGGAGCAACTAAAGGATCTTTTAGACATGGGTTTCATCTTTCCTAGTGTGTCTCTATGGGGTGCACCGATGTTGTTCGTGCATAAAAAGGATAGTTCTCTTTGGATATATATTGATTACCAGCAATTGAATAAGGTGATGGTAAGAATAAGTACCCTCTTCCAAGGATAGATAATTTGTTTTATTAGCTTCAGGGTGCTAAGTTTTCCTCCAAGATTGATCTTCAGTATGTGTATCATCAGCTAAAGATTAGGGAGGTAGATTCCTAAGACTGAATTTCATACACGATATGGGCATTTTGAGTTTCTAGTTATATCTGTTGGATTGACCGATTCCCCGACTGCATTCATGGACTTGATAAATAGAGTCTTCCATTACATTCTAGATTTGTTCATTATTGTGTTCATAGATGATATTTTGGTATACTCTAAGAGTGAGGTAGATTATGCTGATCACCTCTGCATTGTGTTGCAGGCCCTGAAAGATCAACAGTTATATGCCAAATTTTCAAATTTTAAATTTTTCTTGAACGTTTTCACTTTTTGTGTCATGTCATATCTAGTGAAGGGATTATGGTGGATTCGTATAAAGTTATCGTGGTTAAAAAGTGGCCTAGACCCATGACTCTAGTTGATATTCAAAGTTTTTTGGGTTTAGCTAGTTCCTATAGGAGGTTGTAAAAAGTTTTTTGACTATAGCTGCCCCATTGACTAAGTTAACTCAGAAGAAGATAAAGTTTTTGTGGTCTGATGGTTGTGAGGGTAGCTTTGAAAAGCTGAAGGATAAGTTAACTTCAGCACCTGTCTTGAACTTTCCTAAAGTCATGGATAGTTTTGTAGTCTATTATAATATATCCTATCTGGGTCTTGGTTGCATTTTGATGCAGCATGGCAAAGTGATAGCTTATTCCTCTAGACAGTTGAAGGTGCATGAGAAAAATTATTAGACTCATGATTTGGAGATTTTGGCCGTGGTGTTCGCGTTGAAAATTTGGTGTCACTACTTGTATGAAATCCATATGGATATCTTTTCTGATCATAAGAGCCTGCAATATGTGTTTACCATAAAAGAGCTTAACTTCAGGTAGAGGAGATAGGTTAAGCTGCTAAAAAATTATGACATGAGTCTTCACTACCATCCAGGTAAAGCTAATATAGTTGTTGATATTCTTAGCAGGTTATCCATAGGGATTTTAGCTCATATAGATAAAGGAAAGAGAGAATTAGTGAAAGATGCTCACCGTTTAGCTAACCTAGAAGTTTGCATCTTGGACTCTAAGGATGGTAGTGTGTTTGTTCAGGAGGTGGCGAAGTCGTTCTTGGATGCTGAGGTTAAGAAAAAGCAGGTGTTAGATCCTACCTTAATGAGGATCAAGAGTGATGTAGGTGGGCAGAAACTAATGGATTTTGAGGTCAGTGGTGATGGTAACTTATGGTACCAAGAGAGATTATGCATCCCTAATATGGATAAATTGTAAGAGAGGATCTTGGTTGAGGAGCATGAGTCGCGCTATGCTATTCATACTGGCTCAACAAAAATGTATCATGACCTTAAAGAGATGTATTGGTAGAACAATATGACGATGATATGGCTAGTTTTGTGGCTAAGTGCATGGTGAGACAACAAGTGAAAGTTGAGAACATAAGGGTTGGAGAGTTATATTAAGAAATTAAGTTGTCTGTGTGGAAGTAGGAAGTGATCAATATGGTTTTAGTTATTGGTCTTCCCTGATCTCGGAATCAATTTGATTTGATTTGGGTCATCATGGATAGGATTACTAAGTCTGCTCACCTTTTGCCAGTGAGGCTAATTTTCCAGCAGAGGATTATGCAAGGTTCTACCTTCAAGAGATTGTGAAGTTGCATAGGGTACCTATTTCTATTATCACGGATAGTATTATGCAGTTTTCATCACACTTTTGGTGGTCATTTTAAAAAGGTTTGGGGACAAATGTGAGTCTTAGTACTGCTTTCCACCCGCAGTCAAATGGACAAGCAAAAGAACAATTTAGATATTGAAAGATATACTTTGAGCTTGCAAGATTGACTATGGTGGAGTTGGGTTGATCATTTGCCTCTTATAGAGTTTGCATATAATAATAGCTACCACCCTAGAATTGGGATAGCTCCATTTAAGGCCTTGTATTGTAGGAGGTATAAGTCTCCTATTGGGTGGTTCGAGGTTTGTAAGGTAGAGATGTTTAGTCCAGATTTAGCTCACTAAGCCATGGAGAAGGTGAAGGTGATTTAGGATGGTCTTAAAGCTGCCCAAAGTCGCCATAAGGCCTATGTAAATATAAGGCATAGGGAGTTAGATTTATAGGTTAGGGATAGGGAGTTCATAAAGGTATCTCTAATAAAGGGAGTAATACAGTTTGGGAAGAAGGGGAAGCTCAGTCCCTGATATGTTGGTCCGTACTTGGTTTTAAGAAGGGTTGGCAATGTTGCATATGAGTTGGAGTTGCCTTCTAGCTTAAGCTCTATTCACCCAGTGTTCCATGTTTCCATATAAGAAAATGTGTGGGCCGCCCATCGCAAATTGTGCCTATTAAGGATATTGATATTTTAGATTCCCTGTCTTATGAGGAGGCTCCTGTTGAAATCTTAGATTTGCAAGTTCATCAGTTGCGTACCAAGGATGGAGTTATGGTAAAGGTTCTATGGAGGAACCAAAAGTTCAAAGAGGCTACTTGAGAATCTGAAGAGGACATGAAGTCCAAGTATCTATTCCAATTTTCCTTTTCGTAAAATCGTGCTTAAGGTATGTGTTTTTCTTAACAACATTATTTCCTGTCTTTGTTAAAGGTAGATTGTGAATTCCTTGGTAATCAATTCTTTGTCTTAAAGGTAAAAGTATAGATGTTTGGGGGTGTAATCGTGCTAGTCACTGCCTTATCCCATCATATGAGGATGAATAATCCAAGTGGGGGAGAATTAAAACACCTTGGATTTTAGCCCTTGGAAAATTCTTAAGCTTTAAGCTCATTATCCGAGTAATGACTCATCATACGAGTCGTATGGTGTGGGTATGGGTCAGGTAACGCTAGTCGTTAGGTGTCCAGTAAGTGGTGGTTAGGTTTTCGATCTTAGTAATGATTTGGTGGAATGAGTCATTTGGGGTGGTGATGAGTCATTAGGACGATCCTTAATCAAATCACTAACTTAGTTGCTTGACTCGGCAATAAGTACAAGTAGCTTACTAAGAGCCGTGAGGATAGTTTACAAGTTGTAGGGTTGAGTCGTATTTTTCCAGTAGCTAATCCCTTAGGTTCTATCTTGGATACGACTAGACCATATGAGTTATATGGTCAGGTCACGAGTGGGATCATGGAGTCATATGGTGGATAGTGTATAGGTGTCCAACTATCTTGGTGAGACTCAAGGGTACGAGTCGTAGGTTGTGTCATAAGTCAAGAGGTCGACTCATAACCACATATGACCTTTTTACAGTTTTTAAGTTGGGGGCATTTTGGATATTTCCCACATTAAGTCCCTTTGATACCATAACTTAAAACATCCTTTTGGACTTTATTAACACATTATTCCCATTGAAACACTCCCAAATTCTCTCTCAAACTCTGTGTTCAAGCAAAGGCTAGGGTTTCATCAAGCTAATCAATTAAGGCTCTCAAAGGTGGTTTCTTTTCGTACTTCTTGGTGTCTAAGGCATGTTACTCCTCCCTCATTGTTATTTTACTCAAGGAATATGTTTTAATGTATAGTTTCATGGTATTATCATGGTTTTGAAATAAAGGTTGGGATTTTTGGTTATTTGTAGATAAATATTGTTTCTCATGGTTTAATTATGGTTTTCCTTATTTTAATTATGGTTTAGAGCATGTGGTTGTATGGGTATGGTGGTTGAACTTGATAATGGTAAATTGCTTTAAACTTGTGACTCTTTGAGGGGTTATAAACCCAACCTTGTTTTGTAAAACTGGTTAGTAGTTATAAGAAAGGTGGGAATTTGAACTAAGGGTACAATGAAATCCCCAAAGTGGCTGGTTTGACTATTTCTTGAAATTAATGCATGGAATAAAATGGTTAAATGGTTAAGGATGGTTTTAAAAACCTTGTGGGATACGAATGAATCCCCTGAGTGATTTTAATAATGGAGTCTATGGGGTACATGAGAATCCCCTAATTGTTGGCTGGTGAAATTACTTGCAAGCTATAGTCGGTATGACGATACCACTTTATAGTGCCTTAGTAATTGACTCCTAGAATTGGTGGTTTAGTTATGCTCTAAAGTTTTAATTGGGCAATAATAGGGGTTGTGATAGCTAGCCGTGAAGGTGTGAGTTTAAAGGACGAACACTGGAAACTCATGATTATCTCCATAAGGTTTGGTCTTGATGAATTATGTCCATGGTTCACACTACTGATATGATTGTATCTTGGTTTGACCTGGTGTCGGGGCATTTTTTGGTCTTTCTTGATACCTCTGGTTTGTGCGGCTAACACACACCGGGGCCCTTTCAGCAAAAATAGCTGAACCCATATAGCCCATGGGTGGATTTTATGATGGTTAAGCTACCCAATCCAGGTTAAACCTTGCTCCCTGTCCCTTCATGGTATATATATACATATATATATATATATATACATATATATATGTGTGTGTGTGTGTGTGTGTATGAATATATATAAATGTGATTGCATATGGTTATTCAATTTGGTTTTGAATAATGGCATTATTTTACCTTTATCCCTAAGTTACATGCTAGAGTTCACTCTGTTAATGGTCTTCAGGCATTCTGTCCCCATGCGATGCACGAACCAGCCATACTACCATTCCTTCTGCTCAATGATTGGATTCGAGGACAGCTTTGAGTCAGATTAAAGTGGTGAGCTTCTATATTCTGAAAGACCCTATTTCATGCTGTGGACTTCTCTTCATCATTGTTATTTCTTTAGTTTTGGTATTGGATATGGTCGGGGACATGTCCTGATCGGATATTCTTTGATTATGGTTAGAGGCTTTGTTGGACTACTATAGGCATGGGCATGGGCAGTGTCGGTATTAGTGTTAGCATTGATATTTGTATTGATATTGGGATTGGTATTAGTTGCATATTTTGTTGTGGCTATTTGGTAGTGGTTATAGAATTACTTTATTGTCTTTAGATTATTATTGTTTTATCTTGTTACATGTTCGGAAATCATCCTATGTGGGATGTAGGGTGGTTAAGGGTGGGGTACTAGGGGTGATCTCCAATTTTGGTTGGACTTAAGGCACTCGACATAGCTAGGCCCTGGTTTGGATCGTATCAAATTGTGAATATTGGGTACTGCTTATTTAGAGTTTCTTTAGCAGTACTATTGCAGTAGCAAACTGATGGCCTCTAACAATATTATTCAATCCGCTATTTCCAGCTTTGATGGTCATTATGACCATTGGAGCACGTTGATGGAGAATTTTCTTAGGTCCTAAGCGTTTTGGCCAGTTATCAGCATGGTATGCAAAAACCAGTGGCTGGTACTGCTTTGTCGGAAGCACAAAAGGAAAAGTTGGACAATCTACAGTTGAAAGATCTCAAGGCAAAGAATTATCTTTTTTAAGCTATTGATTGCTCAATACTTGAGACTATTCTTTGCAAGGATACTTCTAAACAAATATGGGATTCCATGAAGAGGAAGTGTTAGGGAACGGGGAGGCAAACACTTCTTGTTGATATTGAGACGTTACAAATGAAAATGGGTGAATCAATTTCAAATTACTTCTCGAGGACTATGGCAATAGCAAACAAGATGTGGATTTATGGTTAAAAGTTAGAAGATGTCACCATTATTGGAAAGATCCTCCACTCGATGGCATTAAAATTCAACTATGTTGTTTGTTCAGCTGAGGAATCAAACAACTGATTAATTCCAAAGTTTGTTGTTGATTCATAAGAAAAAATTGAATCGACAAAGTGGTGATAAACAAGCTCTTCTCTCATCCAACTATCATTCGTCGAAAGGTGGTGGTTGCAAAAGAGGAAGAAGGGGAGAAACAATTCTGGTGATGGGAGGCACTCGCACTAGAAATTTGTAGAAAATTCTTCAAATTCTCAAGAAAGGGAGAAGTCAATAAAAACAATAATTCAGGTCATTGTATGCCGAAGTCAATGGACAAGTCAAAGGTTGCATGATACAGATGTCACAACTATGGCCATTATAAATCAAAATATAGAACTAACTCAAATAGAGATAAGGAAGATAGTCTAATTTTGCCCAAAAGGAAGAAGAGATCTCCTTGTTAATGGCCTATCAAGAGAAGGAATAGGTGACAGAGGAAATTCTGCAAAATATCTGGTACTTAGACACTAGCTGCAGCAATTATATGTGCAGAAAAAATCAGCTTTCTCACATTAGATAAGTCATAGCAATATTTTTTGAACTTTGAGGATGATTCAAAAGTTGCAGACATGGGAAGAAGGATAGGTAACAATTCAAACTAAAAGGGATATTTCTCAAAAAAATCTTTGATGTCCATAATATTGCAGAGTTGACGTCAAATTTTTTAGTCTCAATCATTTAAAAGAGAAACTGTATGAGATTATCATTAAAAATGGAATTTGTCGAATTCAGTTTGTGCTTAATTGCTCAAGCAAACTGATTGCAAGCAAAATATTTTCTATTTATATCAATAATATACAACAATCATGCTTCTTAGAAAAATAAGGAGATGATGAATGGTTATGGCATTATTTGATTTGGGCATCTTAATTTTGTTGGACTAACAACACTGCAACAAAAAAATATGGTAATAGGTCTTCCTCAAATGTTATCTCCATCTGAATTTTGTGAAAAGTGAAGAACCTAGACTTTGAACCATGCCAAGAATTTCATCATTTAATGTCTCTGGGGTAGATACGACTAAGGGTGTGAGTGGTACCCCTTGGATACGAGTCATATCCTCCTCTTCCTCCCCTATCGTACCTTGAGAAACCTAGTAAGAGGAAACACTGCCCACTATATGACTTGGCCTTCCCTTAGTCATACCCAAATGGTATGAGTCATACCAAGGTGAGTCGTATAAAGGTGTCTTGAATCTTGGAGTGGACTGTTTGGGGTAAATTTGATGGATATGAGTTAGAGTTAAGTCGTACGCTTTAGATATGACTCAAAGGTGTATGTTCGTACCCTTGATAGTTTGTGTAACCTAGGGAAAGCCTTAGGTACAAGCTAGGGTAAAACACGTACCCTAGGGTACGGTTCCTTTAGTAAGTCATATAGTGAACCGGTGATACGCCCAAATTACAACTCTTCTTAGAAAGTGTAAGTGGCCATCATCATATATAGAAACCAACTAGGTTGGGGTCGAATCCCATAGGGAATACTGTGTAAACTAAGTTTTATGATTATTAATGGATGGGCTATCGAAGATTCCTACGTAACAGATTCCAATTGTAAGAATTATTGAACTCTAAAGTTCATCTATTCGTTTCTCAACCTTAGAAGATGATTACTCTTTAATTCTTTCGACTTAAAGAATGTATTGATATGTTCAATTGTTTTATCAAGTGGGTTAATCATGTTAAGGAATCAACCCTTAACCCAAAGGTTAAGGCCTTCGAGATCCTTGTAAATCTCCTTTTTGCCCAACACACACATTTCTACTCAAACAAGTGGTGTTCTTGGGCTCCCCCTTCAGGTTTGCAACCAAGAAAGATCATAATAATGAAGAGGAGTTTATATAATTTCAATTATTTACAAAACTTATGTAATCTCACAGCCCTAAACAACCCATCACATCAAGGCTCCCATAACCCTAGTTATAGGAGCTTTAGCCACACATCATAGAAGAGGAAGAAGAAGATTCCATTGTGTTTCTCATAGATAATTTGGATAATTACTTACAAAAAATATCCAAAGGATTGTTCTTGATCTCCAAAGAAGAATAATGAATAAAATGTTAAGATCCACAATATCAGCTTATTTCTCAAAGAATAGTAGGTTACAAATGCGTCCAAAGTTGAAAATGAGATAAAAGATACCTAATCTAAACCTAGACTTGGTATTTATATGTTTCCAGGTACTGGGGATTTAAAATTCAAACTTTATTATTATCGCATCATGATTGACGTTTAGGTTGATGGTCCGTCATTGTCCTGACGGTCTGCCACTTGGACCGTTACTGAGAGTCCCAAAGTCTTTTATTTTGTTTAAGAAGTGACGGTCAAGTTGATGGGCCATCAATGGTCTGACGGTCTGTCACTTGGACCGTCGCTTCATCACTTGAGGATCCACTTTCTATTTCACACTGATGGCCCGTCAGAGGTCTGATAGTTCATCACTTAGACCATCACTTGGGTTAGCCATTCTGTCTATTCTAATTAGTGTTGACGAACACCCTAACAGTTCGTCATATGGTTAACGGCCAGTCAGTTTGGCCGTCAGTTCCCTTTTTTTCTATTTCTCCAAGTTATTTCTTCAGCTAAGTCCTTAACCTGAAAACATAAAAACCCAGCATCAAATACACCATCGGTTGCTTAAAAATACACAATTACCCCTCGTAAAAGATGTAAAATGTTCTATCCAAAGTCGGAACATTAACACCCTCAACTTAAGACAATTGTTTGTCCTCAAGCAATCCAACACCATATTATATGCATTAATAAGACAATGATGGGCATTCAATTGTTCAGCTATGCATGATACAAACTCTCAACTGTTACCTAACTAATGTAACTTCAACACATCAGGATCCATATTTGGCACTAGTTCCAAATTAGCACATACATGTTCAAAGACACAACATCTCGCAGAATTTAGTAAAAAACAAGTATGGCTCAAGTTGCCCTCATAGTCAAAGAATACCACCACACATTCTGCAGTTAACCTGTGAACTATAGACTAAGACTCTCACTCCCAAAAAGAAGTTACAAACACAGCATGCACACCCATAAGCTTTCCCTTATCATCTAATGCTACCTTATAGTTGATTTGCAAAGATCAAACAGGACTTTTTATGGCTTGTAATGAGGTTTTGGTGATAGGTGAGGAATGATTTTAGGGAAGTGACTTTCAAGTTCAGATTTCACTCTCTTCACCCTTAACTCCTTCTCGCCATGATTATTACTTTTCTTCTTCACTTACAATCCATATCATTCAACTACACTTTCACCATATACCTTTTTTTTACATCAGCTACCCTTAAATTATGTTGTCAGTTGAGGTACACAATATCTAAATAGATCAGCGCCAAATGAAATATTTTCTTTCAACTCCCAACCTACTTATATCAGATTGTTACCTTCCCAATAGTAGCCACCCTCAACTTAGGCATTTTCCCTAAGTTAAAGTGCATGATGTCCAATACTATACCAGGGATAAAATTAGGTATTAATATCCTATTGAAAGTGAATTAAAATTATTGGGGCTGAATAAACAACAACAAAAGCTCAAAGAGGGTGCAAAGGAAAAAGTCACATATTTTTGGTGGGATTTTTATGACTAAGTGGACTACAACTGAAGGAGGCCTGCTATCCTATCCTATTAAATCAACCACAAGGTAACACAAATGAACCGAGCAAGTTCTAGTTGTACACACTATGCAAGAACTACATCAAAATACTCGCACACATAAGCAATGAGCTCATACTTGTCCTACAAACTCTTGGGTTCACATCATATGATCATGCTTACTTTATCTTTCTATCCTTACAGATTCAAAATGGTTGATCAATAAATATTAAGAGACAATAAAGAATTCTCATGCACAAGCATATTTATAGTATTCTGCCAGAATTCATCATCCATCCATACATACAAAAGGTGCTAAAAGAAAAGAACATAACAATTTATAATATAATAACTGAATGATATTTACATCACGATACATAAGAAAAAAAACATAAACAGCAACCTAAACATGTCGGTTCTAATAGATAGTACATGAGAGCAAAGAACACAGGCAACAAAACCCCCCGTAGTGACAACAACACAAAAAGTACCCCACCCTCACTAAATAAAAATGCTTTGTCCTCAAATGCATGACCAATAAGGTATAAGGGAGTGAAATACTTGCAAAGCCTTTCAGGCTAGTGAGTTGGTCAAATATACCGAGTCTTCTTTGGCCTCAGGTGCAATATCAGAGACCCCAATGGTGGTATGGGTGCTCACAACAGGTTCCTCTTGGATTAGAGGTATCTCGAATGGCATTGGATCAGGTGTGGCCTACTTTACTGGGGCTGAACTAGTTGAGACACCTGCTACTTTATCTTTAGCCTTTTTCTTTCTCTTGTCTTCATCTCTCTTCAATCACTTAGTATATTTTCTCATGTCTCTAGCTTATCTTTCCTCAGGTGTCATATCTTTTTACCTCTTTATCCTTGAAGTTTACCTGTCAATATTTCTTCAACCTGCTTACCTTTATCTTTCAGCAGCCTACCCAAAAGATCAATGAGGCCCTCATCATCGTAGCTGATTATCATGAAGGATCAAAAGCAGGTTATGATGGTTGCCTTTTCAGCTTAGCAATGTTAGCCTATTCTTATCAAAACTCAGCCACAAATCTCATAAAATCTAGAATTGATAACTCATCCAACCGATTATTCACATGCTCCTTCGTGTCATCCATCCTGGCATGAACATTCTGATAAGGTTTGAGAGCTTACTCAATAATGCAGTCAATGAATGGCTTGAACTGCTTTGCCCATGCATTTAGATGCTTCTCAAACTTTTTTTGGGCTCTCACAGATTTGGTGAAGTTCTCTTGTGCCAGCCGGTATTCAGAATACTGAGGTGGGATAGACCCAGTGTCTTTAGTTTCTCCTACTGGGGGCATAGAAGCTAACCCTGCAGAAGCATCGGGAGGCACATAATCTGATGGCACATAAGTTGTAATCGATAATGGTATACCTATAGAGATCTCAGCCATCCCTGGGGATAGAGCTGACTGTGACTAATAGGCAGGTGTCTTATTAGCTCACATCTCATATTTTGAATCATTCTTTGTTCGCTCAGTGTCCTACCTGTAACTTTCTTGAACCTCATTGTCAAGCCCTCTGATCAAAGGCACATTTGCTTATTTGCATAGTTTCGTGATCAAACACGAGAATAGTAAAGCACTCGCCACTTTATGGGCATTAAAAAATAGCTCATCAGCAATAATATGGCTAAAATCTATCTTTAGCTCGTCAACAAGACTAGCAACCAACACTACCCTATGATTGTCTAAGTTAGTATCTCTCCTTATCGGCATCAATCGCAGTCTAACAATAGCCCACCAAAACTTAGCCCAAAAGATGAGGGATGATTTCATAATCTACTTTTTGGTGTTATGTAACCATGATGAGTTACCATCATCAATGAAAAGCCTCGATAACCAAGGACTTTGTCTGGAGTCTCTCATAAGGCGATGCTCAAGTTTTCGTATGGCTGTCGGTACCTCATAATCAGGCCCAAATAGCATCCTGTTCAGCATACGGGTAGAGATATCAATAGTGACCTCTCTTATAGGAACTGCTTCCCTATTTGGCAGGTCTAAAATTCTGGTACTCTTGGGATAGTCATTTTTTACCAGTTCCAAATAGTTGGCAAAAAACTCCCATATGATAATGGGATAATATGTCCCAGGAGGTTTGCTCATCTACCCCAACTCGTACTTATTAAATCATTGCTCAAGCTTTGGGTACTCATGCATCTCGATAGTGATAATTTGGTGCTCCCCTAAGATGGGCCTTTTTATCTGTCTATTTGTTGTTGGTTCAAGCCCATCAAGGTAGTGCTCTTGTACTTCTTCAATCTGCCACTGAATTGTTTCTCGCATTTGAGGGTACTTGCTTTTAATCACATTAGCATCTTCAGTTTCTGATGCTTCAACTTGGCTGGGGTTTGATGTGTTAACCCCATCCTTATTGGGGCTGGAAGTAGAACTGTTGCTGCTATCACTCTCATTCTACTCCTCAAACTGGGAGAATACTTGAGTCACTGGCTAATAAGTGTTGAAGGCAGGTACTTATTCACTATGTATCAGTTCATCTCTACCCCTTGCTTATTAAGATCTTCCACTACCTTGGTTCGGGGGTAGTTTCTTTGCCATTTTTCCTAAACAGAGAACAAATCATCAATTTCTTTTCAAAATTAGAATGAAATAATGCTCAGAGTTGTGTTGACGGACAGTCTGACAGTTTGTCAGGGGTCTGACGATTCTGTTATCGGGGAATACTATGTATATTAACTGTTATGATTATTAATAGATGGTTCGTCAAAGATTCCAAAATAAAAGTAGGTTTGTTATTAACAGTAAAGTATGCTTGTAGCAAATCGTGTTCCAACTAATGAGTATGCTTGTAGGTTTTGATTCAATAAGAATGAATAAACTAGGATTATGTTCACCAAGATGTTACAACAGTCAAGTTTGTGAGTTATCCCGAATTCCAATGTAATAGATTCCAATTGAAAGAATTATTGAACTCTAAAGTTCATCTATTCCTTTCTCAACCTTAGTAAATGATTACCCTTTAATTCTTTCAAACTTAAAGAATGTATTGATATGTTCAATTATTTTCTTAAGTGGGCTAATCCTGTTAGTGCATCAACCCTTAACCCAAAGGTTAAGGCCTTCGAGATCTTTGTAAATCTTTTTTCGCAATACACATATTTCTACTCAAACAAGTGGTGTTCTTAGAATCACCCTTCCAGTTTACAACCAAGAAAGATCATAATAATGAAGAGAAGTTTATACAATTGTAATTAGTTACAAAACTTAGAAAATCTCACAACCCTAAACAACCCAACACATCAAGGCTCCCATAACCCTAGTTATAGGAGCTTTAGCCACACATCATAGAAGAATAAGAAGATTTCATTGTGTTTCTCATAGATAATTTAGAAAATTACTTGCAAAAAAATTCAAAGGATTGTTCAAGATCTCCAAAGAAAAATAAAGAATAAAATGTCAGGATCTATAATATCAGTTTTTTTCTCAAAAAATAGTAGTTTACAAATGCCTCCAAAGTTGAAAATGAGAAAAAAGATACCAAAACTAAACCTAGACTGGTATTTATATGTTTCTCGGTACTGGGGATTTAAAATTCAAACTTTAGTATTGCCACTTCACGATTGATGGTTAGGTTGATGGCCCATCAGTGGCCTGACGGTCTGTTACTTGGACCGTTGCTGGGAGTCCCAATGTTCTTTATTCTATTTAAGCAGTGATGGTAAAGTTTATGGGTCGTCTATGGTCTGACAGTCCATCACTTAGACCATCACTTCATCTCTTTAGGGGCCACTTTCTAATTCATACTAACAGCCAGGTTGATAGTCCGACAGAGGTCTGATGGTCCATCACTTGGACCGTCACATGGGTTATCCATGATTTCCATTCTACTTAGTGTTGACGTACATGCTGACGATCCATCTTATGGTTGACAGCCCGTCAGTTTGGCCGTTAGTTCCCTTCTTTTTCCTCTATTCCAAGTTATTTCTTCAGTAAGTCCTTAACCTAAAAACATTAAAACCCAGCATCAAAGACACCATAGGTTGCTTAAAACACATAATTACCCATCGTAAAAGATGTAAAATATTTCGTCCAAAGCCAGAACATCAGTCGTACCCCTAGATGGGTTAATTTTATAGCTTTTAACTAAGGGCCTTATGGTCATTTCCTATGCCTAAAACCCTAAGTCCTCTGCTATATAAGTTCTTGTAGCCTCCTAAAAATCCATTGTTGTGGATCAAACACCCTAAATGCTCTCTCAAGCTCATCTTTGAAGGATTATAGGCTAGGTTTTCAAGAATGATCTTTAAGAGGCAAAGTGAAGTCAATATTCTTGGTGATTCAAGTTGTCTAAGGCATGTAACTCTTCGTCTTGCTAAAGAACTCTAAACCCATGTATTTTAAAACTTTGATTAGTAAGTATCCATGGTGGTTTTGAAATCAAATGAAAAGGGTTTTGTTGCCTAATTATGAATAATTATAATTCTTGCTTAGGCTTATGTTTATACATGTTATTGATGGTAGTTTGTGGTTGTGAATGCTTGTTGTATATGGTCGAATATTTGGGTCTTGATTAACCCTAGTCTTGATAGTTTCTACCATGAAATTGGCCTTAGTAAAGGCATGTACACAAGGTACTTGTAAAAATATCTAAGTGAGATATCTAGTTACATAATGATGATGTTTTGAACTAGGGAAATGGAAAAATATGTAAGAATTCTTGATAAATGATATTGTGAAGGTAAAATAAGCCATGTATTATGCAATTGATAACTTTGTTGGTTTGATGAATAAGAAGGGGGCTAAAGTCCCTAGCATGAAAATGAACTTAAATTATGTGTTAAACTTAATTGTAATATAGAACTGCTAATGAAGTGTGAATGGCTTGTAAGGGTCTTGAGGACCATAGTTTGAATTATATAATGACTTAAATTAAGGAATTGGCCTATTAAAATGGTTGAACAATGAAGGCTTCAATGAGGACCACGTGGTCATGTATGGTGTTGAATCAGCCAAATAGGTTAAAGTCCTTATGTGTGGAATTGAATAAATATAGATGCATGGACAAAAGGTTAAAGTCTCAATATCGGATAATGGTAGATGTGATGGCTTAAGGTTAAAGTCCATTGCCTAATGGAATTGCTTGTGGTTAAACTCTCTTGCAAAATGTGATCTTATGAGGTCGAAGTGCCTCGCCAATTGAATTAGCTTAGGGTTAGAGTCCCCTATCTAATATGACATAAGGTTATAGTCCCTTGCCTAAAGTGCGAGCATGTGGTTAGAGTCCCTTGCTTGAATAAATGTGTGTCAGTGGTTAGAGTCCCTCACTTATATAAATGTGTGTGAGTGGTTATAGTCCCTCTCTTAAATAGATGTGTATATGGTAAGAGTCCCTTACTTAAATGGTTTTGTATGTGGTTAGATTCCCTTACATGATGATATGTGAATACGGTTAAAGTTTTATGCCTAATGAGAAATTCTTGAATCTATAAATATGGAAGGTTGGAGTCCTCCATTGCATGTATGATGAATGAGTGCTTCCAAGTGTTAATAAGACTTGCCCCCTTGGTTAGTATATGATATGTCTATATATATGGATAAGATTATGAATTTGATTGAATATGATATATATTGACTTGTTGTTAAATTATGATACTATTTTATCCTTATTCATGAGTTACGTGCTAGCATTCCAACCGCTAACCATCTTTGGGCGCTATGTCCCCACGTGACATAGGAGTCGAAGCATCATCTTTTCTTTATGCGCAGTGATTATGTAATCAAAGTGGTTCGTCCATTGACTATAGAGTGGTGAGCATCATTATTTTAGAAGACATTTATTCTTGGTCCTCTATCCTTAGACTTAGTCTCATTTTGACTTGGTTTGGCTATTGTTGGGGGCTTTTCCCGATATATACATTTCTAAACTTTAATTTATATAAAAGTATTATGGAAGAATGTAGACTTAGGTATATTGGTTAGTTGATAAATCTAATGAAGTGTTTAGACATGTTTAATTTATGACTTGTAGTATGTTTTTCTCTATCTCATTATATGGTCGGATTTACCTAACCCTTACGATTGATGTTATGATTATGATGGGTTATTGGGGCAACCTTCGGTTCATGTGGGCTTGAGGTGCCTATACGACATGGCCCAATTTTAGGGTATGTCAAGTTGGTATCAAAGCCTAGGTTTATGGTTAGTTGGTTGTCCATAATACCATGTTAAGTAGATTCTCTTTTATGGGTGTGAAAAGCACCACACTTGTAAAACAGGAGCTACGAGACATTTTAGGAAATCTTTCACTTTCTTATTTTTCATATCAAGCTATAGATTCTAAGGTTATAGATTCTTTTGATTTCTGTTTGCTACCTTTCATATCATGCCTTTAAGGAGATCTGAGACTTAGGCAAACCCTTCTGAGGGCTCTATTGATGAAGCTCGTCCAACTTTTGGAGTTTGAACCTGGGTTAGGGTTGCGGCATCCGACCATCTTTATAGGGTTCTACCTGTCCCCACTAACCTCGACTATAAGAGCGACCCTCTTATTCCATTACCTCAAAGGGATGCTACAAATATTGAGTTTTATTGCTCTATCAACCTCTTGACTCAATTGGTAGCTTCTCAAGTGGAGCGTGGTGCTCTGGCTACCATTTCATCTAAGTCTATAAGAATTGGCTAATTTATGAGGTTGAGCTCTCCTATGTTCTCCGATGCAAAAGTTGAGAAGGATTCTCAAGGCTTTATTGATGAATTAGAGAAGATCTTTTGAATCATGCATGCTTCGGAGATTTAGGCCATTGAGTTTTCTTCCTACCAATTGAAATATGTAACTTACCAATGGTATGAAGGGTGGGAGTTGACTAGAGGAGTTGATGCTAGTCCTTCCATGTGGGAGGATTTCTCTACGGTTTTCCTTAGCCGCTTCTCTCCTCAAGAGTTGAGAAAGCTAAAGTGAAAGAGTAGTGAACTTGAAAGAACGAAGGATGTCCATTAAAGAGTATGCCTTGAAATTCTATCAATTATCCAGGTATGCTCCCGAGATGGTTTCTATCATGAGGGGTAGAATATGTAAGTTTGTCAAGAGATTATCCTGTGAGTTAGTCCTTGAGAGCAAGGCAGCCTTGTTGATTGAGAACATGGATATTTCTAGGTTGATTGTGTATATAAAACAAGTATAAGAAGAGAAAAATAAGTAAGTTGATCTTAGTGAGAGACAAGGAAAAAAATTTAGGCCTTCGGAGCATAGTGGTGGTAATGATGGCAAATGGCCATAGAAGAAATGAGGGAGTTCGAGTTCTTTCTTCTCGGCTAGTATTTTCTCTCCTTAACTAAAGTTTTTGAGTGATCATCGAACTCAGTTTAGTGGTGGGTCCTAGGTACAGGGTGCCTAATTCCAAGATAGTGGTGTCCAGTCGGCTCCATCTCGCCCTCCTTCCAGATACTGTGATTAGAGTCATCATGGTTAGTATGAGAAGAGTAGAAATAGATATTTCTATAGTGGTCAGGTTGGGTACATATAGCGTGAGTGCCCCTTCCTAGCAGATTTTTTGGCAAATAGGTCCCCTATTGCTACTCCATCTACTCTCGCACCAAAGGGTGTAATGTCAGTCTCTGCTTTTATTTCTGGCACCGGCATTAGCTGGAACCACTTGTATGCACTTTCTACTTGCCAGGATTTTGAGGTTTCTCCCGATGTTATCATGGGTATGTTGAAACTTTTCTCCCATAATGTTTATTGTTTTCTTGATCCAGGGTCTACTCTTTCTTATGTGACATCGTATATGGCTTTGCATCTTAATTATGGTCCTCGAGAGTCTGTCGATTCATTTTTCTATTTCTACTCTATTTGTAGACCCTGTGATTGTTAGAAGGGTCTATAAGAGGTGTGTAATATCAGTTGATGGTAGACATACTCTTGGAGACTTGATAGAGTTGAACATGGTCGATTTCGATATCATTCTAGGAATGGATTTGTTGTACTCTTTCATTGTTGCTTTAGATTGTTGGACCTGTAGAGTTATTTTCAAATTCCCCAATGAGCCAGTTATTGAATAGGAATTGGTTCCCTAATGCCTAAAGAAAGGTTTATTTCTTATAGAAGATTCATGGAGTGTTTCTCTACTATAGCTGCCCCATTGACCAAATTGACACATAAAAAGGTTAAGTTCTTATGGTCTGATGTGTGTGAGGGTAGTTTTGAGAATTTAAAAGCTAAATTGACTTCGTCTCTGGTTTCGATCGTACCCGAAGGTAGTGATGGTTTTATGGTATATTATGATGTTTCTCGTGTCGGTCTCGATTGTGTTTTGATGCAATATAGTATGGTGGTGGCTTATGCTTCTAGGCAATTGAATTTTCATAAGAAGAACAACCCTACTCATGACCTAGATTTGTTAGTCGTGGTTTTTTTAGTAAAGATTTGGCGACATTATCTTTATGAGGTTCATATCGATATCTTTTTCGATCATAAGAGTACAATATGTGTTTACTCAAAAGATGTTAAATCTCCGATAAAGAAGGTGGCTTAAGTTATTGAAAGACTATGATATGTGTCTTCATTACTATCCCGATAAGGCGAATGTAGTCACCGATGCTCTTAGTAGATTGTCCATGAAAAGTTTGGCATATGCAGATAAGGATAAGCAGGAATTGGTGAAGGACATTCACCATTTGGATAATCTTAGAGTTTGACTTGTGGACTTTGAGAATAGTGGTGCATTTGTGCTTTTGGTATCTCAGTTGTCTCTTGTTGTTGAGATAAAGGAAAAGCAAGCAATGGACCCCGACTTGATGAAGATCAAGAGTAATGTAGGTCAACACAAAGTTACGGACTTTGTAATTGGTGGTGATGGTATCTTGAGATACCAAGGTAGGCTATGTGTTCTTGATGTTGATGAATTGAGGGAAAGGGTCATGGACGATCTCATGAATCTCGATATGCTATACATCCTGGTTCCACCAAGATGTATCACGATATTAGAGAGTTCTATTGGTGGAGCAATATGAAACATGATGTGGCTAGATATGTGGCCAAGTGTATGATATGTCAACAAGTAAAAATTGAGACAATGAGGCCCAGTGAGTTGTACCAAGAAATCGTGTTGCCGAAATAAAAGTGGGAGATAATTAATATAGACTTCATTACTGGTCTTCTTAGATCCCGAAATCAATATGATTCTATTTAGTTCGTTATTGATAGAATGACCAAGTATGCTCACTTCTTGCCCATGAGGACTAATTATTTAGTGAAAGATTATGATAAGTTGTATCTTACGGAGATCATGAAGTTGCATGATGCTCTAATCTCTACATTTTGGACCATGGTCCTCCATTTTATCCTACTTTTGGAAGTTGTTCTAAAAGGGTTCGGGTACTAGAGTGAGCCTTAGTACCATTTTCCACCCGCAAATGGATGGGCAAGCAAAAAGGACCATCCAAATATTGGAGAACATGTTGCAGCCTTATGTGATTAGTTATGGTGGTAGCCGGTATGACCACTTACCGTTGATTAAATTCATCTAAAATAAGTTACCGCACTAGTATTGGCATGGCCCCTTTTGATGCATTGCATGGTAGTAGATGTCGATCTCCCATTAGGTGGTACAAAGTTGGTGAGTGTAAATTACTTGGCCCCAATTTAGTCCACCAAGCCTTAGAGAAGGTGAAGGTGCTTCGTGATAGATTAAAAACCGCTCTAAGTCACTAAAATTCCTATGCAAATGTAAGGCAAAGGGACTTAGAGTTTAGTGTTGGCGATTGGGTAGTCTTAAAAGTGACTCCCATGAAGAAAGTGATGCAGTTTGGTAAGAAGGGGAAGTTTAGTCCCCAGAATATTGGTCCCTAGTTGATAGTGAAGAGGGTTGGCAATATTCCCTATGAGTTGGAGTTTCCTTCTAGTATGAACTCCATTCACCCAATTTTTTATGTCTCTATGTTACAAAAATATGTGGTTGACCCTTCATTGGTTGTTTCTTTGGAAAATGTTAGTATTTTGGACTCTTTGTCCTGTGAGGAGATCCCGGTGAGAAACTTAGATTGGCAAGTTCACTAGTTGTGAATGAAAGAGGTGGCATCAATGAGGTTATATAGAGAAACCAAAAGTCCGAGAAAGCTACTTGGGAAGTGGAAGAGGACATGAAGTCCAAGTATCCGTATTTGTTTCCTGTTCTGGAAACTTAGGATGGAGGTATGTGTTGATCTCCTTGCTTTGATTTATGTCTTTAATAAACAATGGGTTAAAGTCCCCAATTTGTTGAGTAATTTTTGTCGTGTTAGACCATGGGTTTATGTCCCTAAGGTTTTGAAATTATGTATGTTTTGTTATGATGGGTTTAAGTCCCTAGTATCTTGAGTTGATTCATGTCGTTGGTAAGTGATGGATACGAGTCCCTAATCCTTGAATTGAGTAAGTATCCTTGATAAGTTGATGGGTTGAAGTCCCTAGGTTGTGAAATGAGTATGTATTGATAAGTAAGGGGTTTAAGTCCCCAAGCTTTTAAATGAACAAGTGTCTTTGATAAATAATGGGTTTAAGTCCCATAGTCGATAAAGTTAGTGATTGAATGATAATGAGCATGATATATATTGTGGTTAGTGATTGAATGATAATGAGCATGATATATATTGTGGTGTATCCTTGTTGTATGCTTGTTCTAACTTGTTCATGGGTTGGTTTGATATAATGTGTGTTTATTGCTTGCCTTACCCATCATTTGCGGATGAATGACCCAAGTGGGGGAGAATTAAAACACCTAGACTTTGAACCATGCCAAGAATTTCATCATTTGATGTCTCTGGGATGGATACGACTAGGGGTGTGAGTCATACCCCTTGGATACGAGTCGTACCTCCTCTTCCTCCCCTCTCGTACCTTAAGCATCCTAGTAGGAGGATACACTGCCCACTATACGACTTGGGCTCTCCTTAGTCGTACCCAAAGGGTACGAG
This sequence comes from Capsicum annuum, assembly GCF_002878395.1. Classification (NCBI taxonomy): domain Eukaryota; kingdom Viridiplantae; phylum Streptophyta; class Magnoliopsida; order Solanales; family Solanaceae; genus Capsicum; species Capsicum annuum. The sequence goes on along the minus strand of NW_025826905.1, from coordinate 226,259 downwards.
TCATACCAAGGTGATCCGTATATAGGTGTATTCAAGCTTAGAGTAGACTATTTAGGGTACGATTGATCGATATGAGTTAGGGTTGAGTCGTACCCTTTGGATATGACTCAAAGATGTATGGTCGTACCATTGATAGCGTGTGTGAGCTAGTATAATACTAGGGTATGGGATAGTGTACAACTCGTACTCTAGGGTACGGTTTCCTTGGTAAGTCGTATAGTGAGTCGTACCCTTGGATGGGTTCATTTTTCAGCTTTTAACTAAGGTCCTTATGGTCATTTCTCATGCCTAAAACCCTATGTCCTCTCACTATATAAGTGCTTGTAGCCTCTTAAACATCCATTTTTATGGATCAAACACCTTAAATACTCTTTCAAGCTTGTCTTTGAAGCATTGGAGGCTAGGATTTCAAGGGTGATCTTCAAGAGGCAAAGTGAAGTCAATATTCTTGGTGATTCAAGTTGTCTAAGGCATGTAAATCTTCCCCTTGATAAATAACTCTAAACCCATGCATTTTACACTTTGATTAGTAAGTGTATATGGTGGTTTTGAAATCAAATGAAAAGGGTTTTGTTACCTAATGATGAATAATGATGATTCTTCCTTAGACTTATGTTTATACATGTTATTGATGGTAGTTTGCACATGTGAATACTTGTTGTATGTGGTTGAATATGTGGGTCTTGAGTAATCCTAGTCTTGATGATTTCTACTATGAAATTGGCCTTGGTAAAGGCAGGTACACAAGGTGCTTGTGAAAATGTCTAAGTGAGATGTGGAGTTATATGATGATGATATTTTGAACTAGGGCAATGGTCCAATATGTATAAATGCTTGATAAATATTATTGTAAATGTAAAATGAGCCATGTATTGTGTAATTGATGACCTTGATTGTTTGATGAATAAGAAGGGGGTTAAAGTCCCTAACATAAAAATGAACTTGAATTATGTGTTGAATTAAATTATGGTATAGAATTGCTAATGAAGCGTGAATGGCTTGTAAGGGTCTTGAGGACCATAGTTTGAATTGTATGATGAGTTGAATTAAGGCATTGTCCTACTGAAATGGTTGAGCAATGAAGGCTTCCATAAGGACCATGTGGTCATGTATGGTGTTGAATTAGCTAATGGGTTAAAGTCCTTATGTGTGGAATTGAATGTATGTGGATGCATGGACAAATGGCTAGAGTCCCAATGTCAGGTAACGATAGTCGTGATGGCTTGAGGTTAAAGTCCCCTGCCTAATGGAATCTCTTATGATTAAAGTCCCTTGCATAATGAGATCTCATAAGGTCAAAGTGTCTTGCTAATTGAATTGGCTTGGGTTTAAAGTCCACTATCTAATATGGCATGATCTTAGAGTCCCTTACCTAATGTGTGAGCAAGTGATTAGAGTCCGTTGCTTGAATGGATGTGTATGAGTGGTTAGATTCCCTCACTTATATGAATGTGTGTGAGTGGTTGGAGTCCATCCCTTAAATGGATGTGTATGTGGTTAGAGGTTGTGTATGTGGTTAGAGTCCCTTACTTGATGATATGTGAATATGGTTAAAGTCTTATGCCTAATGAGAAATTCTTGAATCTATAAGTGTGGAAGGTTGGAGTCCTCCATTGTATGCATGATGAATGAGTGCTTCAAAGTATTGATAAGACTTGCCCCCTTGGTTAGCATGTTATATGTCTATATGTATGGATAAGGTTGTGAATATGATTGAATATGATATATATTGACTTGTTATTAAATTATGATGTTATTTTATCCTTATCCTTAAGTTACATGCTAGCATTCCAACCGCTAACCATCTCCGGACGCTATGTCCCTAAGCGACATAGGGGTCGGAGCATCATCTTCTCTTCATGCGCAGTGATTAGGTAATCAAATTGGTTCATGCATTGACTATGGAGTGGTGAGCTTCCTTATTTAGGAAGATATTTATTCTTGGTCCCCTATCTTTAGACTTAGTCTCATTTTGACTTGCTTTGACTATTGTCGGGGGCTTGTCCCAACATATACATTTCTAAACATCAGTTTGTATAGAGGTATTGTGGATGACTGTGCACTTGGCTATATTGGTTAGTTGATGAATTTAATGAGGCGTTTCGACATTTTTAAGTTATGACTTGTAGTATGTTTTCTGCTATCTTATTATATGGTCGGGATTTACCCGACCCTTGTGATTGATGTGATGATTGGGATAGGTTATCGGGGCAACCTCTGGTTCATGTGGGCTTGAGATGCCCATATGAGATGGCCAGATTTTGGGGCGTGTCAATAAGTGTATGGTTAGTAGCAGTCTCTCAACTATTTTCCACAAAAGAGTTCATGAAAATCAAATATGGCAATTGAAATTTTCCATTCTGATATTTATGGATGGAAAATACCATCTTCTAAAGGAGGTAAAAGTTACATAATCTCCTTCATTCATTATTTTACTCTGAAAATTTGGGTATATTTTTTGCAGGTAAAATCTGAAGCTTCTGAAGTTTTTTAAAGCTTTAAAATACTTGTTGAGAAAGAAATTGGCTTTCCGACAATAGTTCTTCAGTCATATCGTAGGGGAAAATATAACTCACATAAATTTGCAAACTTTTATAAGTTTCATGGAAGCAAGAGGCAACTTACAATAGCCTACTCGCTCCAATAAAACGGGGTCTATGAAAGAAAAAGTTGCACTATTATGAACATGGTGTGGATCATTTTGACAAGCAGTAGCATTTCATAAAGTTTTTTGCCTGAAGCAGTCAATTAAAGTATTCAAATCCTGAATAGATGCCCCATATTTCTTGTTAAAAATATGATGCGGATAAAACATAGAGCAAAATATGACCAACCATAGATCACTTCAAAATATTTAGGTACATTGCATACACCCATATTCCTATCAAAAGAGAAAGAATCTAAAAGACAAGAAAGAGAAACATATTTTTCTCGGTGTTAGTGATCAATCAAAAGCTTACAAGCTTTATAATCCTACCACTAAGAAAATATTGATTAGCCGGGATGTCATTTTTAACCAAAATTAGTTTTGATCATGGAACAAAACTTTTATGGGAGAACAAATTCCCATTTATTTTGATGGAGAAGACGATGAATGAGCAATTCAACTTCAGCAGGTCCAGTAGTTGCTCAAGACAATAATTCTGGAAGTTTTGAAACTTCACCAATTATGGGTGAGCAGATAGAAGTTATAGATGATTCACGTGCCCTTCGTGTTCTAAGAATGCCAGCATGGATAAAAGATTATGAGGTAAGAGAAATTTATCAATCTGAAGATCCTCTCACTCATTTTGCTCTATTTACAGATTATTATTCAGTAAATTTTAAAAGTTCTATCAAAGATGAAAAATGGCGAAAGAAAATGGATGATGAAATTGCCGCCATTGAAAAAATGATACATGAGAGCTTCCTGATCTCCAAGTAGGACACAAAATGATTAGAATAAAATGGGTCTACAAAACTAAACTAAATGATAATGGAGAGATTGACAAATACAAGGTGTGGTTGGTAGCGAAAGGCTACAAACAAGAATTCAGAGTGAATTATAGAGAAGGTTTTTCTCCTATTGTCAGACTTGATACTAGAAAATTGATAATTGCATTGGCTACTCAAAATTCATAGCCTATCTGTCAATTGGATGTGAAGTCTACTTATCTACATGGAGACTTACAAGAATAGGTATTTATTGAGCAACTTTCTAGTTATGTTATGATTGATGAAGAGCATACTACTTTTCTATATGGAGACTTTCGAGAACAATTATTTACTGAACAATCTTCTCGTTATGTAAGATTGATGCAGAGCATAAAGTTTACAGATTAAAAAAAGGGTATTATGGACTAAAACAAGCACCTAGGGCTTGGTATAGTCGTACAGATGCTTTCTTTCAAAAGAAGGATTTTCAAAAATGTCCACTCTATATACTAAGAGTGAAGATGGAGGAAGAATGTTGATTATGTGATTATATGTATATAATTTCATTTATACGGGAAATAATAGAGTCGTGTTTGAAAAGTTTAAAAAAGTCTATGATGTTTGAGTTTGATAAAGGTCTATGATGTTTAAGTTTGATAAGTCTGATCTTGCAATGTTGCATTACTTTCTTGCATAAAAATAGTAAAATTAGATAATGGAATATTTTTTATTCAAAAAAAGAATGTGTGAGAAATTTTAGATAGGTTTTAGATGAGCATTTGCAATCATGTCACTTCACTATTAAAAGTTGGCTTGAAGCTTACGAAAGGATATTGAAGGAAAAAGGATCGATGTCACCTTTTTAAACAAATTGTGGAAAGATTAATGTATTTGACATCAATGAGGCCAGATATGACACATCTTATAGGTCTCATTAGCAGATTCTTGGAGAATCCAAAAAAATTACATTTGTTGGCTTCATAAAGGATCTTTCGATACCTAAAAGTCACTATAGGTTTGGATTGTTCTACAAAAAGGGTGAAAAGACTGATCTGATTAGGTTTTCTATTAGGGATTATGCTGGAGACTTGGATGATCAGAAGAGTACTTCACGCTATGCATTTATGCTGAGTTCAGGTGTAGTCTCATGGTCATCAAAGAATCAGCCAATCGTTATTTTGCGAACAACTTCAACTTTCTTGTTGCTACTGCATGTGTCTCGCAAGCCATTTGGATTAGAAATATTCTTACTAAGCTGAATTTCAAGCAACAACAGTTCTGCTATAAGGTTATCTGAAAATCCAACATTTTACCGGATAAGCAAGCATATTGATGTAAGGTTTCATTATTTATGAGATATCACTGAAGATGGAATAATTGATCTTGTCTACTATAGAAATGAAGATCAGACTACTGACATTTTCACCAAGTCCCTCAAATATGCATTACTTGTGAAGCTTAGGAAATTAATTGGAGTTTGTTCCTTTGTGGATGCGACTTCAGAGAATTAAATTGAATGTTCTAGAACATCAGTTTAAGGAAGAAACTATTGAAACAAGTGATATGTTTTAAATTGTTAGTTGCTATCCTAATTTATAGGAGTTTGTTGGTAGTAAAGTTCTATTTCTTAGGTGCAGTTCTGTTTCTAGAGTTTGATTTGCAGTAGGCAACTTAGTAGAATATTTTATCTTTAATTGTTTAGAAAGTGTTTAGCTATTAGTTACGTTGGTTCCTATTTATCTGCACTTAACCGTTATAACTTAGTTGTATAAAGAGAGCTTGCAGTAGTATAATGAAAAATACCATTGCTCGATTCTTTTTATTATTTCTCTATATTTCTACTGAATATTTTGTAACATATGCTTCTCAAATAATTTGATCGAGTACAATTGTTGTTAAAGGTATTTTTTCGAATAGTACTTTTAATTAAAAGTATTTTTGAAATCAAGCAAAACTTTTTAAGCTTTACTAAACAGGCTCAAGCTTTCGTGATGACGAGAAACAACTTTATTGAGTTGTTTTAGAGTTCTTTTTCACGGCTAATTATGGTATAAAATATTCATGGTCCAGGATAATCGATGATTAGCTTTATATTAAATTTGTGCTTTTTAGTCTTTTGACATGTATTGACTAATTATGCTTCTTAGTCCATGATATATTGATTTTCCTTGATGAAGAAGACAACAACATGGAGGTTGATTTAAAAGCTAAGCTATTGGATATATAAAGATGGGAAAAGCAAAAAGCCTAAAAACAATCATATGCTGGAATTCCAAGCATCAAGCATCCTATGAATTATGGATATAAATAGGAAAAAGTTGAAATAGCAAGTTCAAAAAGGAGGAAGAAAAATGATTGAGCAACAGTTCATTAATTCCCAACACTTCAGCCATGAATGTATAATAAAAAACTCTTTTTTCGGTATATAACATAAACTATGCTACACAAATTACAGTACTGACCGGAGATGAAATCATGGTAATTTTCAAGGCAAATAACCGTAAATATTTATCCATACCAAATATTCGCACCTAACTAAAATAATTAATTTTAAGAATAAACAAACCAAAGTGAAAATGCATATCACGTGACCATGGTTAAGTGTTAAAAAGGTATATAAAACAATAAATGTCTGACATTTATTTATTTGGCTTAAATACTGCAAGTTTTTGTTGTAAATAATATTGTCAACTCAAAAATTAACATCAAGGGCTAGAGTCCAATAGATTAAAAAAAAGAAAAATTTAAAACATTGCAATACATTAGAATCATGTTTGATCAATTTCTTTACCAATACAGTTGGACTTTGCTATAATGATAACTACTATAATTTTACCAGTATAGTCGAACTTTACTATAGTGATAATTATATATGTATATTGATATTTTATGTTAAATTTCATTTAACTTTTATAAATAAAAATATATAAAAAATTAATTTAATTAATTTGTATACCAAAAAAATATATTTATTTATCAATTTAATAAAAAAATAATAATAATAAGTATAAGAATATAAAAAAATCAAACATGCAATTAAACTGAAAAATGAAAATAATATTATAAATATATTACCATATATAGTGAATGTCTACTTTAACATATATAGTGAATGTCTATTTTACCATTTATAGTGAATATCTATTTATGCAAAAGTTAGAAACCCTAAGGTTAGTTTTCCCCTATAAATAAAGGGTTTTCCTTCATTGTAACTGACTCTATCAAGAGAATCCTCATGAGAAATAAATAAGTTTTTTCTCTTCTCTCTCTACTCTTGTTCTTCTCTATTTTATATTTCATAACACGTTATCAGCACGAGACTTTGCTAAACAAAGTGAGATTATAAATCTAAAGATAATTTCAAGATTAGTCATTCCTTATGTTATTTGTCTTTCGCAACTAATGATATAATTATTGTTGGATTTGAGAAAAATAATTGATTTAGAATTACTTATGCTTTAAATTTGTTCATGAAGAATAATATTGTTAAAAGATATGATGATGAATTTAAGTCTCATCTCATTAAGAGGGTAAGACATTGGGTTAAATGTTCCAATGCACCATGATGATAAGATGTTGGGTGCAATTTCCATTGAGTTATGCCCGAGATGCCTTTATAAGGATAAGACATTGAGTTTGAATTTCAATGCACCATATTAATGATATTATGATAGCTAAGGCAAAAATAATATGTATTTGATAAAAAGTTATGAAACTTGTCCGTTGAATATGCTTCATTCCATGAAGTGAATGTGGCAGCAATATATGATAAGTCTGAAAGATACAATTTGCACCATTCTTAAAGTGAATGTGGCACCAATATATGATATACTTTGAAAGATATGTTCCCCTCGATGTGCTCTTGAAGTAGCAATATCATGAAAGAGGTTATAAGCTATAAGAATTTGATAGGCTTAAGTCACGTTTATATTCCATTCCTGGGGAATGAGAAGTTTATTAATGCAAACGTGCACTTTATTGTGATGGTATCACAACTTACCTCCGAAAGAGGCTGAATAATTGAGAATAGTTATTTTGAAATCTACTTCTAAAGTAGCAAATCTGAAATATATTCATGTAATAGTAAATACGAAATTTACTAAAGTAAAAGGTACATGTCATGGTAACTAAGAGTTTGCTAGAATAAAAGTTCATCAAATTGACATGAACGATTGCGACATTTCAAAGATATGCATACTGAGTATTTAACATATATTAAAGTATCAGAAAATTCTTCATTACTTTTAATGTTGCTTGTTCTTATGATAAGTTGGTTGGACCAACTAATGTTCGGATTGGATCCCTTAAAATCTAAAAATTATAAAAGGTGAATATGGGTCCGTTCACCTATCATGTGATATGTTGAAAAAGATGCATCAATAAGATGATCACACGTATATTTATTGTCAACTTGCAGTTTGACATTCATAAAGTTATTTGCTCAATAGATTTGAGATAAAAGCATAATTTTTAGATTGTATAATTAAGATAATTCATCTTGATGATGATGGTTTGACATTGAATGACATCAATAAATAGCTAAACCATTGCTAATAAGAATAAAGTTTCATGTGTTGATCTGAAATATGATATATTGCATACAATAGCACTTGTATACATTAGACTAATAAATTATGATTATTTCTTCCCTCTTAATTAGTTAAAGGTCAGGAACCAACTATTCCATCTAATAGTTTTGATGTGTTGTATAAGATTAATGAATATATTATGATGCACAAAGATGGATTCCTTAAAGAAAATGGAGGATGTATGTTAGTTTTCCTAACATGAGGGGGAGATTATAAGCAGTTAATAAATATGTGAGGAATTATCATCAGATCCTCATTCAAAAGATAATTCAAGTCAAATGTCAAAACCATCTCATATTTAAGCTGCTAGTGCTCCTATTTTGTGTCTATAAAGGACAAAGCCTATGCATGCGTGGAGTGTGGTAGACCAATCTATTCTAAATAAAATAATCCTTGAAAAGGATAAGGATCAAATAATCATAATAAGAAGGCAATGTGCTCTTAAAGAGCCTATGACATAACACTTCATGAAACTTTATGAGAGGTTCAGGTACCTAAAAATAATAAAATGATGAGATCTTAAAATGTTATATCACATTATGAACTGATATGAAATGATATATCATCAATATCTTTGATACAATATTGACACAATATTGTGAAAGATTACTAGGTTCTAAATTCTATGTTCATTTAAGTTGTCACTTGACAAAATTTACTTGAGAACTTTTAAGGATTCAAAATGTTTGAAGCATATAAAAGTTTCTGGAAAACTTATTTATAATCCTTATATTGTATAAGCTTATAGCTTGAAAATTTTTAGAACTCTTGGAGAGTTTCCAAAAGCAATAGATTATTTGCTAATATGAGAAATATACCAATTTGAATTGGTCCTAAAGTACCATATCTTAGTACAATTGATGTACTAATGTATCTTGCGAATAATATAAGGCTTGATGTAGCCTTTTCAGTTAATTTGTTAGCAAGGTATAGTTCTGCTCCTACTAGGAGACACTGTAATGAGATTAAACACATATTGTTGTATATAAAAGAAACTATCGATGTGGGCTTATTTTTGCAGTCTTGATCTTGTTAGTTATGCTGATGTTGGGTACTTATCTGACCCACATAAAGCTCAGTCTTAAACATGCAATTTGTTCACAAGTGGGATACTGTCATAACTTGGAGATATATAAAGCAGTCTATCTAGCACTTCATCGAATCATGCTGAGATAATAGCTATTCATGAAGCAAGCTGAGAATGTGTATGGTTGAGGTCCATGATACATCTCATTTGAGAAAAATAAGGTTTGAAATATGATAATGTACACAGAATGCTATATAGATATAAAGCAGCATGCATAGCACATCTTAATGAAGGATTCATAAAAGAAGATAGAACAAAGCACACTTCATCAAAGTTTTTCTATACACATGAGTTACTAAAAAATGGTGATATTAACATGCAACAGATTCGTTCAAGTGAAAATATGACTGATTTATTCCCCAAGTCTCCTCCAATTGCAACTTTCAAGAAGATGATGCACAAGATCGAGATGTAAAGGTTCAATGATATTCTCATTAGGGGGAGTTAATACGCGTTGTACACTTTTTTTCTTATGAGGTTCTGTCCCACTGGGTTTTTATTGTATGGTTTTGTAACACCCCATATTTAAGTACGTGTATTGGCGTATTCAAGTACGTGTATTGGTCTTATTTATATGGAATTAATTTTTTTTATTTTATTTATACCGGAATTTGCCCGTCGATGGTTTCATGCGAAGGTTATTGAATAAGCTTTCCAAAGATATAAAGATATCCAAAAACGTATAGGTTTCGGATATAATCGAGCACGTTTGAAACTATAAAACGGTGGCCGGGATATTTGGGAATAGTAAATGTGCAGGAAAATTTCCTGCACACAAACTACTAAGGCCAGCCGAATTTTTAGGTCAAATTCGAACGATCATAACTCCCTTAATATAATAAACTGGGAGAGCTGCGACCTATGAGAAGAAAGATCTTTGAGTCTTCTTTCCAATGCTATTGGTTTCATCCAAATCCAACGTCTGAGTAAGGAGTTATACTTGTTTTACTTCAGCCTATCAAAATAGATTTTTAGGGTCAACTTCAAACGATCATAACTCCTTTTACAGGACGAACTGGGTGGCCTACTTTATATGAAATGAAAGCCCTTTTAATTATCCTTCCAACGATACCAATTTCACCCAAATCCGATATCGGAACAAAGCATTATGGTCGATCTACTTTAGCTTATCAAAACAGTCCACCAAATGACAGATTTGACATTATTTAAATTTTAAAGGCATTTTGATCATTTCCTATTATATTATGGACGGGAATATGTGTATATATATATGTATATGAGTTCAAAAACTCATTTTCATCATCAATCATTGAGGAAGAACAAACCCTAGCCAAATTTGACCTTTAAATTACTTTTGATTCAACTGTAAAAATTCCAAAGTAATCCGATAACTGTGTTTGTCATCTCGAGAGCTTCAAACGACACCTATTATTTGTGCAAATAGGATTGCATAATTAAGAGGTAAATTCTAAGGTATGAATATTGTTTGCCTTTGTTCTTTTCCATATGTACATGTGTGATAGAGAATTATATGTATTGGTTGTCATTGAAAGGTGATGGAAATAGGGTTATGGACTATTTTGAATGGTTTGGTTGTATTGAATTATGGAAGGTGGATATGGTAATTGAGTTATGGAAGGTGGATATGGTAATTGAGTTATGGAAGGTAGATATGGTAATTGATATATGGAAGGTAGATATGGTGATATGCTATTGAATTGATGATTATTTATGTCTATGGCTCAATTTGGTTTAATGGATTGGTTGGAAGGATAAATGAATCCAAACTTGATATTGGAGGATGTTGTATGAATATGCATGGTATGTGAATGAAATTGGAGTATAAGAGGGTTAAAGTGACACCCTTTATGGTGTAATTAAGGCTTACTACTTAACCACTAGTTTAGTGAATTCAAATAATTGAATTATGACGTTTGGTTGCTAATACTAGATTGCTATATATGTTCATTGTAGATAAGTAATCTGAAAAGACGGGAAGTCCATTTGGGACTAGTATTGAAGGTTGATAGTCTGGTATGTAAAGCATACTCTATACCATATCTTTGGCATGAAAGTGAACAATTGTTCTATTAAGAAAGTTTCCAAAGTTATTCAGTAACATATGATCCATAATGGTTTTGTATAATGTCCTACGTTACCAATGAACTTGTTTCCACCCTACAAGATGTCAAGATATTCCAATACTTACTTGTTTTCCAAATCTTACATGTTTATTGCACTAATGAATTTCAGAAGGTATCCAGTTACTCAAACAAGATCCATGTGCTATTAATGACTCCAAAACATTTCATTAATGTACCAATAAGTTCCTACTTCATTATTATGGCATTGATGACTCCAAAACACTTCACTGATGTGCCAATGAGTTCTTACTTTATTGTTATTGCATTGATGGTCTATTTATATGTCTCTTATTAATTTATCATTATTTCAAAGTATCAAAAATACGGTGGCGACCGAAATAACATTCTCAAAGATTAATTGAACTAAGTGATGGAAGTTCTCTCTTATCGGGTGGTATCCCAGGGGCATAATCCTATTATGAGTCGATCCCTATTTATGTGTTTATGGGTGGTATCCCAGGAGCATAAGCCTATCATAGGTCGATCCCAATTGATATGTACTGGAGGCAGCCTAATGGTCACAGTACAGTACAGTGATGATTACAAAGATGATAAGAACGAAGGTAAAGTGATTGAATAAATACAATGTACAAGTTGTCACAAGTTCTAGTAAGTGTGGTCCACTCCTATTACGATTTATTTACTTGTTTCTGATTTCTATTGAGCTTCTATATCATATGTGATTATCTACAGCTTTACATACTCAGTACATATTTTGTACTGACGTCCCCCACGGGGGACCTGCATTTCATGCTGCAGGCACAGGTACCTCAGCTCATACACCGCACAAGTAGGAGCCAGGATATCCACCTACTTTTGGTGAGCTCCAGTTTGCTTCGGGGCTTTCCGTGTTATATCCAGTCACTTTTGGTATTGTATAGAAGTTAGTTATATGGCGGGGAGTGTCCCGACCTTAGTTAAACTCTGTGTATTGTCTAGAGGCTTTGTAGACCTAATGTATAGTCAAGGTGGTGTTTTGTTAATAGACGTGATGGCTCCAACGGCCAAATATTGTATATACATATGTATGTGTGCTCGAGCTTATACAGGTGATTATTTCTTTTTATATGCGACATGATGTTGTCCGAATTTTGGGCTGTCATAAAGGTATGCATGAGAAGTATAAGGTTATGAGCTGGTTCTCTCGGGCCTCCTCGGTTACGGGTGCCAGTCCGCCCCAATAGGATTTGAGGCGGGACAGGTTTTTAATGAGGCAGCCTATATACATAATGTTAGAGATGTGTACTCTTTTTTCTTCACTAGATTTTTTTTTCACTGGGTTTTTTCTAGTAAGATTTTAACGAGGCACATTATCTATCAGTTAGATATTCAAGGGAAAGTGTTATAAATATATTACCATTTATAGTGAATATCTACTTTACCATATATAGTGAATGTCTACTTTACCATGTATAGTGAATGTCTATTTATGAAAAAGTTAGAAACCCCAAGGTTAGTTTTTCCCTATAAATAAAGGGGTTTTCCTTCATTTTAATTGACTCTATCAAAAGAATCCCTCAAGAAAAATAATAATTACTCTCTTTTTTCTCTATTCTTCTTGTTCTTATTTTATGTCTTATAACAAATAAACAATTATACTGATAAGTTTTGTACTAATTATTTCTTCTCATTTACTTTGAGAAGAAGGCGTTGGGGGGCAACGGTCACCATCGAGTAGTACTAACAAGCAGCAGAAACTAATAATCTTTGGAGTGCATGATATGAGAGGAACTCATAATCAAAATAAGTCAAAATATGAATAAAGTGACAAAAATAAATCATCTTTTTAATAAGTTATCAAAATAGACTAAACGTAATAAATTATTACGTTTTATCTTTTTTTTAACGATAAAGTAACAGAGATGTACAGTAAAAACACTATTTATAAATCGTAAGAAATTCTTACATTTTATAATTTTTTTTGTAAAACATAATAAACTATTACGTTTTATATAAAGTTTTGTAAAACGTAATAATTTGTTATGATTTACACAAAAATTCAAAAAAAAAGAAAATGAATTGTCAAATCAACAGCTTTTTGTCAAATCAATACACCTATCAACCGGTCTCCATCGCTTTACACATTTATCTTTCTCTCTTAAATTCTTTAAATCGTGTAAAAGTATAAAGAATTCTTTGTTGGAAGATTTTTTAGGACTCCACCAACTAACATAATTTAATTATTTAATTATATCATATCATAACAACTGTCACAATGAATGAATTTAAGGCTTTGTTTATCTATGTAGTAATTGTAATTTATTTTTAAGTACCCGCAACAACATTTTTATTAAATTGATGTTGATAATGAGATCTACAGAAAAGTAAAATCAAGAAATTCTTAGAAAACTCATAGGCATAACTTAGAAAACTGTTTACAATTTTTTGATAACCCTTTTTACATAAAAGGTTCCCCTCGTAATTATAGATGTGATGACCGTTGATAATAATATTAACTTTTTTTTTAACCAAAGATGCGCAATTCTATTTTCTAAAATCAAGAGATTCTTATGCTTTACAAAGTTTATGTAAAACATAAGAAGTTATTATGTGTAGAATATATTATGTTTTACACATTTTTTTTTTAAAAAAGAAAAGCAGTGTATCATCAAAACAACAACTTTATCTCAGCTTTAATCAAATCATGCAAATTATATTAAAAAGTTACAATTTATATAAATTTTATTAAACTTCTGAAGGAATTAACGAATTATTTAAACTTCTATTCAGTGTCTCATGGTGGAAAGCACTCATTCCTATTAAATCATCTCCTTATATTTCTCTATTTACCATCTAAGAAGGGAAAATACATACAAGATAGTAAGTGACGGAAAATTTTCCATTGAACGAGGCAGTTAACCACTTAAATTGTTCCCAGATAAGTCCCTCCAAAATAAGAACATGAAGGCAAAAATACAAACAACACTAAGAAAAATAGTTTATATAAATCAGTTAGGTGAAATTGGTAAAGCTAGGGGTATGGGTAAAGGGATGGGGACCGGTTAGGTGAGATTATTTATATAAATCATAATAAAAAATTATAATTTACATAAATCGTATACGATTTAACTGAAGTTGACATAAAGCTGGTGATTCAACAATACATTACTTTTATTTTATTTTCGTATAAAACATAAAAATTTTGTAAAACCTAATAAATTATTACGTTTTACAAAAAAATTGTAAAATGTAAATTTTTTTTACTATTTATAAAAAGTGTTTTCACTGTACATCTCTGTTACTTTATCGTTAAAAAGAGATAAAACGTAATAATTTATTACGTTTATCCTATTTAGATAAGTGATTTATTTTGGTCACTTTATTCATATCTTGACTTATTGTGATCCCGAATTCACATGACATACTCTGTTTCACGTAGTATCTCTCATTTTTCTTTGTACAAAAAGATATGCTTATCAATGGAGACAATAGCCATTATCATCCATCATTGCTCTCTGCTACTTACTCATTTCATGTGCCATTACCCCTCTGATTTCCTTAAGGTAAGATTAGAGCTATCAAAATGGGTTGACCCAACCCAACTCAGTGCAAGCCTCTCGGGCCAAAGAATTTGATGGGCTAAAACGGGTCAACCCTTCACTTTGAGAGTGCATCATGCAAAGATTAATAATATACAAATGATAAATACGATAAATCAGATAACAAAAAAAGATATACTAAAAACATGATTATTATCTAATTTGACCAATTGACCTATATATAAAAACTTAATATAAAAAAAACATAAAAACAATTACAAAGAAAATCTTCCCCTAAACAAGATTCTTTTAATGACTACATTGTGGATGTTATTGTGTTGTTGATATGAAAAGAGAGGTGTAATATTTATAGAGGTCCAAAACCTTTCCTCCATGAAAGAGGCTAACCAAATATGAAAGAGTTTTATATTTTTCATTTAGGAAAAATAAAAGTAATTATGGTATTACTTTTATTTTTCTTCCAATAAAAATAAAATTCAAATTTGGTAAGAAAATGAGTACAAAAAAACTAACAAGTCTCCGTTTTTTTGCTTGACTTTTTTGACATAATTATTTGATCTGCCTTCTTCAGCTATATGATCTTCATTTTTTACATAATCTTCATCAGTGCTGCTTGTCATGGTTAAAAATAAAGTTTAAAATATTATAATTAAAAATAAATTAAAAATTTTTATTTTATTTTTATTTTTAAAGATGTAGCAAGAATGTTAAAAATATGGTCGAAACTTTTTCTCCATATGCAGTTGGACAAAAAATTTAATTATCATCAAATCGGTTGCATCTTAATTTCAAACCGCTTTGAACCTGTCTGTAATCTCGTTTCATCAAACTATTAGACCTTTGAATCGTAAACTCTGATACCATTTGTTGGGTTCGATATTGAGGGTGCGTCATGCGGAAGCTGATAGTTTGAAAATCATAGAAAAACTATTAAAGAGAAAATCTCCCCCTAAACAAGACTCTTTTACCGACTACATTGTAAATACTATTGTGTTGTTAGTACGAGAAGATGGGATTTTCTATTTTTCTACAGGTCTAAAAAATTTTCTCCAAAAAATAAGTTAACCAAATATAGAAGAGTTTTATATTTTATTTTATGAAAAATACAAATAATTATGATAAATAAAATTCAAATATAATAAGAAAATCAAAGTAAAAATCATAACAATTCTAACCACTCTAATAGCTCTTCCTACACTGATACCACCAAGAGAGCATGGACAACACTTGGACAATGTAATGAGAGGGTCCAAATAAGGATAAAACATAACTATGCTATTATGTAATACATGATTTTTGAGTTTAACTTAGAGAGTGTTTGGATGGGCTTAAAAGCTGGTCAGAACAGCTTTTAAGCCATTTTTATTTTTTGAAGTGTTTGACAACTTCAAAAACTGCTTAAAAAGGTCAAAAATTGCTCTTTTTAAGCCAAAAACCAAAAGCACCTTCACCCCTACTTTTTATTTTTGGCTTATAAGTCATTCTAGTTTGCCTAAATAAAAGACATTTTTATTCCTTGTAATTCTCACGTATTTCAAAATTGTCATCATGTTTGTCTTAAAACATTTGTTCTCTTCTACCATTTTTGTGTTTTCTCTCTATTTTGTGTTTCTCTCTTCATGTTTATATTTTTCTCTTCATTTTGTGTCGTTATTTCTTTTTTTAATGGGTTGTAGCAATTTGATGCTTATGGAATTTATGAGGAATTGAGAAGAATTATTTTTTTGGTAGTTTATTTGACTGAAACAATAAATTTTAATGTATCATTAGTATGTGAGTGTATGTTACTACTAGGTGGGTGACCTATTTCTTATTTCTTAGTTCCTATTTTTCTTATTCTGTGTTGCTCTTATTTTTCGTAACTCATATTTCTTTGATTTTTATTTTATTATCTCTTATTCTTTATTTCGGTTATGTCATCCATCCCCTTATTTACTGTCCTTTATCTTAAGTCGGGGGTCTATCGAAAACAACCTCTCTACCTCTTCGAAGGTAGCGGTATGGACTGCGTACATCTTACCCTCCCCAGACCCCACGTTGTGGAAATACACTAAGTTTGTTGTTTTTGTTAGCAATTCAACTTCATTTTAGACGACTTTTGTTCAATTTTCTTAAAAAAAAATGGAAAATCAATAAACCTATTTAGCTGAAACAATAATTTTTGCTCCTTTTTGAATGTTTTGGTTTAATTTTCAGAAGAAAAAAATCTTGTAAAATAAAAATGGGTTAATTAGTGTGGCAAAATTCACAAAGAAAATGAATCCATATAGATGAAACAACAAATTTTGCTCCTTTTTGGATCTCTTTTATTCAATTTTAAGATGAAAAATGGAGCACAAGTAACTTATTTATTCATGAAATTTTCTTTAAAAATAAATGTATTAAGTAGTTTATACTGAAATTGAATTAAAATATAAATTAATTTAAATTTAAATTATTTTAAAAATAAAAATCTAATAATAATTAATTTTACATAATGTTAACACTATAGGGGTATTTCAGATATTTTGATTAAAAAAAAGTGCTTAACAACAATTGTCTATCAAATATATCAATAATTTTTTTCCAGCTTTAACACTTTTATCCAAACACATAACTGCTTATTTTGTAAATAAGTTCCAGCACTTTCAAAAATACTTATAAAATGCTTTTTAAAAGCTATTTTTTCAGTCTATCCAAACGGCTCTTATAGGGTGTTTGGGAGTGCTTATAAGTTGGTCGAAACAACTTATAAGCACTTTTTTGCTTATATTATTATTTGGCAAAATTTTAAGTAGCTTAAAATAAGTTGATTTTGACTTTTTAAAGCTAAAATCAATAAGCAGCCTAATAGGTGCTTATTTTTTTAGAATTTAAAGTTGACTAACAAAATTACCATCCTATCCCTTGCAATTATAAGTTATTCCTATTTTACCCTTACCCTAATTCTCCTTTTCTACCTTTAGCACACTTACAATTTCAATATTTGCTTCCACTATAATTGCACCTTAATGATACGCATCTCATTTCAATCTCTTAAAAAGAAAAAAAATCTTATTTAAAAGTGATTCAAACCTAAATAATCTAAAACCTAATAGCTATTTAGATTTTATAAAAAGCTTGACTTTTTTTATTTATAAGGAAATTTTTCCTTTTAAAAAAAAAAAAGAACATATTTTTTTTTCTAAAAGAAAAAATACTTTAGTACACTTACGGTTTTATTTTGGGAAGAACGTGATTTAAATAAAAAAATTACTTTAGTAAACTTAAGATTTTATTTTGGGAAGGTTAAGTATTTTTTCCCTAAAAATTTAATAAAAGGTGTTGCTAATTTTTTCTTCAAAAATTTAAAATAAGATTTTTTTTTTGAAACTTTATGGCAGTTAGTTGATTTTTGTGTTTTATAAGGAAAAGTTTTTAAAAGATATTTTTCTTTTATATATAGGATTTTTTAATTTTAGATATTATAATATAATGATATAATAATAAAAAAATATTATAAAATGATAATTTTGTCTAAAGCATAAACGTTTAATGAAGGGTAAAAAGTTCAAATCACATTTTTAAGGATCTTCACACTTTTAATTATATATATATATATATATGTATGTATATATATAAGTATATATATATATATATATATATATATATATGTATGTATGTATGTATGTATTAAAATATATATTAATTTTAATTTGAATCATTTTAGCAAAAAAAATTAATAACAATCAAATTTATATATTATTAACAGCTATAAGGGTATTTCAGTTATTTTAATAAAAAAAAGTGTTTAAAAATATTATTTACTAAATACATCAATAACTTTTTATAAGTTTCAACACTTTTATCCAAACATTTAACCGCTTATTTTTAAAATAAATTCACCACTTTTAAAAGCGCTTTTTTTCAGCTTATCCAAACAGGTTCTTAATCTGTAAAGCTAGTTTAGTTTGAATGAAAGTATTGCCCGAATTCATAAAAATTAAAACGTCTGTACCTACTCTAACCCACTCTTAACACCAGTGTAATCATTTGTCCGTGAACCCATTTTCAAAGACCGTCAAAATCAAATCTTCTCCTTTACTCAACTCTGTCAACAAAGCAACAGAAAAGGAAAGTAGAAAGGGACTTCTTGTCTCCTCTTTCTTTTCCTACTCACTTCCTCTCTTTTGTTCCTGTGATGCAACTGTTTCATGTGGACAATATTCTCTATTGCCTTCTCCTCAGTCCCTTCAATTCAGTGATTCAGTTCCAGACTTAAGTAGTTTTTGGCAAATTCTTTGGTATTTAAGGCACTTATCTCTAGCATTTAGCTCTTCTTTAATGGAGCTGCATTGGTGTTCCTATTCATGGACGTTTCTTCTGTCTTCATCACAGTTGCTTTCTGCTATCCTGAAGGTACACTATAACCAGAGGCAGATCCAAAATTTTATCCTGATGACTTCACCTATAAAATTCTTTGTACTATACTCATTCTACTTTCAAAATTACTGCACATATATGTCTCTAACTATCACTCATCCAATTTATCTCTTGGTTTTACTACTTCTGTCTTTTCTGGCTTGTGTAAAGTTGAAGTTATGTTTGCATGTTTGTATGTGCTCAGTAGTCATTGTATTAAAAGAAAATGGATGGTTTGAGGTAGAATCTTGCTTGTTAGTGAATGTGCAGGATTCTTGAGCTCATCTTGTGGTGGAAGTACTACCTATGTTGATTCCTCCAACATTACATGGACACCAGATGGTGCTTATATCTCAGTTGGTAACATGACTACTGTTGATTTTCTTGAGGATTCCTCCTCCTCTACTCTCCCAGTTAGGTTCTTTCCTGATTCTCCAATTAGAAACTGTTATAAGATTCCACTGAAGAATGTGTCATCCCTGGTCCTTGTTAGGACCCAGTTTGTGTATAAGAATTATGACGGACATAATAAGCCACCTGCATTCTCTGTTTCTCGTGGGAGGGCTATTACACCGCTGTCAATCTTACTAATACCGATCCATGGATTGAAGAGTTTGTTAGGTTCAATTGGTGTGAATGGAATATGATAAGTTGCTTGGAAGGGACACAACTTTTCGAGTAAAAGACACAACTCTTTGAGTAAAAGACACTATTTCGGGAAAAGGTATGACTGTTTGGATGATTGTGGCTGTTCTAAAAGGACAAACTCTTTCGAATGGACATACATGACTGTTTAGAAAGGATACACCTTTCCGGTGAACCATTGCCACCTTTCGGGAGGGGCACTTAATGGCTATAAAAACCTGCGTTTTTCCACAGGTTTAGTATGAATTTTTCTGCACTTGCAAATATTTCTTGTCTTCTAAAATATTCCGTGTGATCATCTAACTGTTGAGTGAGTTCGAAGAGAATCCGATCGTTTGAGGTACCACTACAGTCGGATTGTTAAGCCATTTTATCCTGGGAGGAAAATTCCGCAACCTCGGGTACTTGAGGGGAATTATTTCCTTAAGGACACTCCGTGAATTCGGAGAACTTGGCTTTTTCTGCTTTATTTAATTTTCTTTGAAATACTGAAAACACACTTCTTTGAAAGGTCATTTTTTATCGTGTGTTGAAGGTGTTGAAAACTTCATAAATGTTCTTGATTTATTCTTGAACTTGTGTTGAAGTTGTTTTGCCAAAATACAGATTTTTGTATACTCGAAAACAACAATCTTAAGGAAATAATTGAAAAAAAAATATTTTTATTTTGCTTGTTTGGTGAAATTTTCTCACTAAAGTGTTTTTTGCCATAATCTGTATTGTTTAGTTTCTGGAGATTAAAGCTTTAAGCTTTCTACTCCGTTTGAACTTAACAAGTGATTTGAAGAAATAAAATCTTCATTACAAGTTAGAGGTCATTCGGTTGACGATTGGAAGTCATAAAAACTTCATCGTTAAACTAGAAACAAGGGGTGTTTAAAGTTGCTGCAACTTTATAGGTAGTATTTTAATATGCTAAAATTTACTGTCTTGTTGTGACAGGAAGATGACTACTGACAGTCGAGTGAATGATACTGCAACGATGGTGGCAGCAACTAATGTTGCCACAACGAGTCGTATGAGTGCTCCGCAGGCAATGGCACTAGCGGAGAAACTCGAAAAATTCATGGGTGTTGATTTCAAAAAGTGGCAACAGAAGATGTTCTACTACCTTACAACTTTAAGTCTTCAAAGATTCACATCTGAAGATGCTCCAGAGGTGCCCGAGAGAACTTCGGACTAGGAGAAATTTATCATTATGGAGGCGTGGAAACACTCTGATTTCCTATACAGGAATTACATTCTAAATGGCCTCCAAGATGAACTATACAATGTGTATAGTGGAATGAAGATGGTAAAAGAGTTGTGGGGTGCGCTAGAAATAAATACAAGACTGAGGATGCTGAAACTAAAAAGTTCTTTGTTGCAAGATTCTTTGAGTTTAAAATGATTGATAGCAAGTCTGTTGTATCTCAAGTCCAGGAACTGCAAGTGATCATCCACGATCTCCTCGCGGAAGGTATGAGTTTGATGAATACCTTAGTCGAATGTATTAAAAATGTTCTTGATGGTCACATAAACTTTATTGTAGGTTTGATCGTGAACGAGGTGTTTCAAGTCGCGGCGATAATAGTGAAGTTACCACCTATGTAGAAGGACTTCATGAACTACTTAAAACATAAGCGAAAGGAGATGTCAGTCGAAGATCTTATAGTAAGACTGCGCATTGAAAAAGATAACAAAGCCACGGAAAGAAGGTCGAAAGGAAACTCTGCAATAAGTGGAGCAAGTATTGTAGAAGACGACCACAACAACTCTAAAAAACGAAAGAAAGCTGGACAGGAAAGCAATCAACCTAAAAAGAAATTCAAGGAAAAATGCTTTAACTGTGGCAAGATTGGCCACAAGTCAACAGATTGTCGTGCCCCAAAGAAAGACAAAAAGAAGGACCAAGCAAATATGACTGAATCCAAGAAAAAAGTGGACGATCTGTGTGCCATGCTATCCGAATGCAACTTGGTGGGAAATCCTCGAGAGTGGTGGATGGATTCCGGTGCCACCCATCACGTTTGCGCAAATAAAGAGTTGTTTGCTGCTTTTGCTCCAGCTCAAGGCGAAGAAAAGATATATATGGACAACTCCGCAATTGCAAAGGTTGAAGGAATAAGAAAAGTCTGCCTGAAAATGACATCAGGCAAAGTGTTGACTTTGAACAATGTCTTGTATGTACCGAAGTTACGG
The DNA here is from genome assembly GCF_002878395.1 of Capsicum annuum. Classification (NCBI taxonomy): domain Eukaryota; kingdom Viridiplantae; phylum Streptophyta; class Magnoliopsida; order Solanales; family Solanaceae; genus Capsicum; species Capsicum annuum. The sequence goes on along the minus strand of NW_025826905.1, from coordinate 204,358 downwards.
AAGAACTTGATTTCTGTATTACTTCTTGACAAAAATGGATTCAAATGTGTATTTGTGTCCAAAAAAATTGTATTTAGTAAAGGAGAAGTGTATGTAGGAAAAGGTTACCTCACTGAGGGCCTATTCAAAATGAATGTTACGAATGTTGAAAAAAATAAAAGTTCAGTTTCTTCTTACTTGCTTGAATCTAATGATTTGTGGCATGAATGATTAGGACATGTCAATTACAAAACATTGCGAAAACTAATTAACTTAGAAGTTTTGCCAATAAATCAAAATGTCAAACGTGTGTGAATCAAAGTATGCTAAGAAGCTGTATAAGTCCGTTGAAAGGAATTCCAATCCCTTAGACTTAATACACACTGACATTTGTGATATGAAGTCAACACCATCTCGTGGTGGAAAAAAGTATTTTATAGCTTTTATTGACGATTGCATTAGATATTGTTATGCCTATTTGCTAAACAGTAAGGATGAAGCAATAGATGCGTTTAGGCAATATAAAATAAAAGTTGAAAATCAGTTAGAGAAAAAGATCAAAACTATAAGAAGTGATAGGGGCAGAGAATATGAATCTCCTTTTACGAAAATATTTTTAGAGAATGCAATTGTCCATCAAACTACGGCCCCGTATTCACCTCAATCTAATAGAATTACGGAAAGAAAAATCAAACCTTGAAGGAAATAATGAATGTTTTATTTATAAGTTCAGGTTTACCGCAAAACTTGTGAGGAGAAGCTATTTGTACAGCTAATTGAATACTCAATAGAGTGCCCCATAGTAAGACACAATCAATTCCATATGAAAAATGGAAAGGAAGGAAACCCAACTTGAAATATTTCAAAGTGTGGGGGTGTCTAGCGAAAGTCCAAGTTTCTATGCCTAAAAGGGTAAAGATAGGACCTAAGATGGTGGACTACGAGTTCATAGGATATGCTAAAGTAGCAAAGCATGTCGGTTTTGGTTCATAAATCCGAACATTCAGATATCAGTAAAAATACGGTAATTGAATCAGATAATTCTGAATTCTTTGAACACGTTTATCCATATAAAACTAGACATAAATAGTCTAGTGGGGGTCTAAATGACCTCGAGATGAACCAACTGAGGATTACATAATGATGAGAATCCAAAACGTAGTACATATCAAAGAACGTCAACTTCGTTTGGATCGAATTTTGTAACATTTCTCTTAGAAAATAAGCCTCAAATATTTAAAGAAGCGATGTCGTCGTCGTATTCATCCTTTTGGAAAGAGGCAGTCAATAGTGAGATTGATTCAATCTTAAGCAACCATACGTGGGAATTGGTTGATCTTTCTCTAGAAAATAAACCTTTAGGTTCAAAATGGATCGTCGAAAGAAAAATAAAAGCAGATGGTACTATTGAAAAATACAAGGCAAGACTTGTAGTAAAATGCTTAAACAAAAAGAAGGCTTTGATTACTTTGATACATACTCGCTGATAACAAGGATAACGTTAATTCGGATGTTAATTGCCTTGGCGGTGGTATATGGTCTTGAAATCCATCAAATGGATGTGAAAACAGCATTCTTGAATGGAGAATTGGAGGAAGAAATTTATATGGAACAACCCGAGGGTTTTGTGGTTCCAGAAAAGGAAATAAGGTGTGTAAACTTTTTAAGTCATTGTATGGACTAAAACAAGCACCTAAACAATTGCATGCGAAGTTTGACCAAACCATGTTGGCAAACAGATTCAAGATCAATGAATGTGATAAATGTGTATACATTAAAGACACTCCAAATCACCAAGTCATTGTTTGTTTATATGTAGATGATATGTTGATCATCAGTAGAGACATTTTTGACATAAATGCTACAAAACGAATGCTCGAGAGCAAGTTTGATATGAAAGACCTTGGAGCTGCGGATGTGATATTAGGAATAAGAATCCATAGAACTCCACAAGGGTTGGCATTGTCACAGTCTCATTACATCGAAAAGGTACTTGATAAATTCAAGTATTTGGAATTGCCAAGACTCCATTAGATGTGAGCTTTGCACTTCAAAAGAATGAAAGCGAAAGTGACTCACAATTGGAGTACGCAAGAGTGTTGGGATGTTTAATGTATATAATGAATTGTACACGACCGGACATAACATGTGCTATTAGTAAGTTGGGCTGGTACACGAGTAATCCCAATAAAACTCATTGGATGGCAATGAAAAGAGTTTTGGGGTATCTTAAAATACACTCAAGACTATGTTTTGCATTATAATAAATATTCTGCGGTACTTAAAGGATATAGTGATGCAAATTGGATCATCGGATCAAATGAAGTAAAATCCACGAGTGGAAACGTATTTACAATAGGTGGAGGAGCAGTCTCTTGGAAATCACCCAAACAGACATGTATTGCTCGCTCTACAATGGAATTAGAATTTATCGCATTAGATAAAGACGCTGAAGAAGCAGAATGACTCCGAAATTTCTTGGAAGATATTTCTTATTAGCCCAAACCATTGGCTCCGGTATGAATGCACTGTGATAGTCAAGCAGCAATAGGTAGGGCAGGGAGCATGATGTACAATGGTAAATCTCGTCACATAAGACAGAGACATAATACCGTTAGAGAACTTTTCTCTAGTGGAATTATCACTGTTGACTATGTCAAGTCAAAGGATAATGTGTCGGATCTACTTACAAAAGACCTAACTAGAGAAGGAGTTGAGAGGACATCTAAGAGAATGGGTTTACGGCCTAGGACAAGTCAGCATAGCGATAGCAGACTGAAGATTCTAAGAGCTAGGTTTAAAGAGACCAAACAAAGTTGTGTCTGACAGGTTCAACATTGTCAATATACCCAACCCATTCTCACGATGTAGACAATGTTTAATAAACAAGGATAAGACTTATGGTGTGAAGTCTTTTAATGATTATCTAAATTTGGCAGGTTTGACCAAATAGTTAAATCTACAGGATTGAACGTTTAGAAATCACCTATGTGAGGGCGAAGTGGAAGCCGCTTCAAGGAGAATGTTAGTAAAGGCCTATTCTCTAAGCTCTCATGAGACCGGGACGTGTTCATGGCTGAAACCAATAAAATCGTGAGAAGCATAAACGATAAAAGGCTGGTTATGTGACGTGTTGTCTAGGTGTACATTAAAGCTCGACGGTGCAAAGATATCAAATCTACCGATTGACCGAGTGCATCCGATGCATGTTCACTACGGAAAGTTCAAAGGGAAACCCACTTATCAAAATGCAATCAGTCTTTGCTTGATGATCACATACTTGTCCGTAAAGTTTTACAAAGAGTAGTCATTCCCCATTCATGTGGGGGATTGTTGTTCAATTGGTGTGAGTGGAAAATGAAAAGTTTCTTGGAAGGGACACAACTCTTCGAGTAAAAGACACACTATTTTGGGAAAAGGTATAACTGTTTGGATAGTTGTGGCTGTTCACAAAAGACGCACTCTTTCGAATGGACAGACATAACTGATCAGAAAGGATACACCTTTTCGGTAAACCATTGCCACCTTTCGGAAGGGGAACTTAATGGCTATATAGACCTGCATTTTTCCACATGTTTAGTACGATTTTTTCTGCACTTGCAAACATTTTTTGTCTTCTAAAATACTCCATGTGATCATCTAACTGTTGAGTGAGTTAGAAGAGAATCCAATCGTTTGAGGTACCACTACAGTCGGATTGTTAAGCCATTTTATCCTGGGAGGAAAATTTCGCAACCTCGGGTACTTGAGGGAAATTATTTTCTTAAGGACACTCCGTGAATTCGGAGGACTTGGCTTTTTCTGCTTCATCTAATTTTCTTTAAAATACTGAAAACACACTTCTTTAAAAGGTTATTTTTGAGAATGTGTTGAAGTTGTTGGAAACTTTATAAGTGTTCTTGATTTAGTCTTGAACTTGTGTTGAAGTTGTTTTGCCAAAATACAGATTTTGGTGTACCCGAAAACAACAGAGTTCATATGGCCAGTTGATAAAGACATTCTATCTTTATGTTTTCACTCTCTTCAAGATTGTGGATTTCTAGTCATTTCTGAAGAGATAGAGAGTAAACAGTAGCAGCGACAACCTGATATTCTGCTTCTGTGGAGGAACAGGAGACAGATCTTTGCTTTTTAGAGGACCCTGATATCGGAGAGCTACCAAGGTAAACAACTTAACCTGTGGTGGAGGTTCGATCAAGAGGATCTCCAGCCCAGTCAGAATCTGAGTAAGCTAGAAGACGATGATCATGTTCTTTGGCAATCCGGAGGCCAAATGAGGATGTTTGGTGTAGATACCGAAGGAGACGTTTCATGGCTGTCCAATGAGATATAAAGGGCTGGTGCATAGACTGTGAGAGTTTGCTGACAGCAAATGCTATTTTCGGACGTGTAAAAGAAAGGTAATGAAGTTTACCGATGATCCGCCTATAAAGAGAGCCATTAACTAGAAAATCTTCCACGGACTCTGGGAAAGTTACATTACAGTTGAAGCCATTAGTGTTGGAACACCTTTGCAATTTTGCATATTAACTTCCTACAAAAGATCTGTAATGTACTTCTGTTGAGACAACAAAAGACCACCAGGATAAGAATATACTTCAACACCAAGGAAATAATGAAGTGGACCAAGATCCTTCAGTGAGAATCGGGTTGCAAGATTATCAATAATGCTTTGAACACCACGAATCTGATTACCAGTAACAATTATGTCATCAACATATCCTAGGACATAAACAATAAACTCAAAATTCTGCAGGATGAACAATGAAGAATCAGATTGGGACTTAATAAACCCCAAAGTAACCAAATAATTTCTTAGTTCAGTGTACTAGGCCCTGGGGGCCAGGGCCTGGGCCTGTTTGAGTCCATAAATAGCTTTTTGCAGCTTGCAAAGATGCATCGGATGTGCAGAAGATTCGAAACCAGGTGGTTGGTGCATATAGACTTCCTTATCAAGACGACCTTGTAGGAAGGCATTATTGATATCAAGTTGACGAATGGGCCAGCTTTGTCGCAAGAACTATTCGAACAGTTGCTGGCTTTACCACCACATGACTGAAAGTGCATTGGAAGTCAAGGCCATGTCGTTGTGTGAATCCTTTGGCAACTAAGCGAGCTTTGAACCTGTCAACAGAACCATCAGGATGATATTTAACCCGAAGAAGCCACTTACAATCCACCACATTTTTTGAAGGATCACATGGTACCAACTCAGTACAGTTCCGAACTAAGGCATCAAATTCATTTTTCATAGCTTCACACTAATGTGGGACTTGTTAAGCTTGCTTAAAGTTTCTAGGTAGGGAGGAAGTGGTTTGAACAACAACGTAGAATTGCTTAGGCTTAAGGCTATTAGTCTTAGATCGAGTAATCGTGTTATGAATGGGTGTTGATGTAGAGCTAAGGATAACAAGAGAAGGTTGTGGGGCCACGGGAGATGGGACATGTGATGAGGAAGAGGATTGTACCACAGGGTTTTGGGTCAAAGGACCAGTAGACTTATTTCGACGCTGGTAAGTGATTATTGTGGATTGCAGCTGCGTATTTAAATGGGGAGAAGAATGAATTGGTGAGGCCGAAACATTTGGTTCAGGTGAATTGCAGATGGAAACTGAATTTTGTATGGTGAGGGAAGGGGGGAGTGGAGATGCTGGAGAAAAAGTAGCAGATAAGGGAGAAATTGAATTACTTGAGACGGTGGTTCCTGTTGGGGTAGAGGAGATGGGTGAGTGCGTGTCCACGGGTTGCTGCACAATTTGAGTAGGAAGCTCAAAAGAATTATCTGAATATTGAGTATTATCCTGCGGCTGCTGTTCAGTTGAACAAATCTCCCAAGACACATTTTTATTTTGTGTGTTAGTCAAATAAGAAAAAATATTTTCGAACGGAAATTGGTTTTCTATAAATAAAACGTCACGAGATAAATATATTTTGAAAGTTAAAGGATCAAAACATTGGTGGCGGTAATGTTTATTCGAAAATCCTAAATAAACACATGGTGTCGAATGAGGCTCGAGTTTGTTTTTGGCATATGGTTTGAGCCATGGATAACACAAGCAACCAAATACTTTAACGGAGTCATACTTGGGCATAGTTTGAAATAAAATTTCAAAAGGGCTCTTACGCTGAAGATTCGGTGTAGTTAGCCTATTTATAAGATAAACTACTTGTTGACAGGCAAAACTCCAAAAATGTGAGGGTAAAGATGCTTGGTGCAACAAGGTTCTAGCAGTTTCAATAACATGCCGGTGTCGTCTTTCGACTATAGCAACTCTCTGTGGAGTATATGGGGGTGACACTAAGTGCTCTATGCCATGTGCTTTGAGATACGACTGTAGACTCTGAAATTCGCCACCACCATCAGTGTAAAAAGATGGTGGTGGCGAATTTCAATTGGTGTTGAATTTACGTTCAAGCAATGGATGCAGATTTTGGAAAACTTCCAAAGTTTCAGTTTTTGATTTTAAAGTGAACAACCACATGTATTTTGAAAATTGATCAACAAATAACACATAATATCTTTTCTTATCAATTGACAACACTGGAGATGGACCCCATAAATCGCTATAAAGGATTTGGAAGGGCTTATTGCTTTGCAATTAATTTTCTGAGAAACTCAACCTGTGCATTTTATTTGAATAACAAGAATTACAAATGGAGCTAGCTTTAGGATATGAAACAGGAAGGGAAAACTTATTCAACATAGTATCTAAAATGCGACGATTAGGATGGCCTAAACGCCGATGCCACAGGTGAATTGGAACAGCCACATTGTATTTAGGAGAACGATGTGTGCAGCCCAGTGGCCACTCATACAACCCATCTTTATTCTGCCCTCGAACTAGAGATGTCTTTGTACTCAGATCCTTCACAAGATAATGGAAAGAAAATAATTCAATAGAGGAATGATTATCACGACAAAACTTAGAAACAGAATTAAGATTATTTTTAATGACAGGGGAGCATAAGGTATTGAGAAGTTTGAAATGATGATTTGATGCACTTATGTTAGTGTTACCGGTATGGGATATTGGAATGGTGTTACCATTGCCCATAGTTATCTCTTCGGTGCCGTTGTAGTCATGTACAGTGGCTAGGCTTTGAGTATCAGATGCAATATGATGAGTGGCTCCACTGCCGATGATCCAAGGGGACTGTTGAGAAGGAAAACAAGCAGCAAAGTTTGCCCAGGCTTGTAGATGGTTATGTGACTGCGATCTGCAGACTTTAGCGGAATGACCTACGCGATCACATAGTTGGCAGCGAAGGTTTTTGTTAGAGGGCTGCTGCTGGTTGTTTCTTCATGGGCGTTGTGTTTGCCATTGCTGATTGTTGGCAAGAGGGTTCATACTTGGATGGCGGTTGCTGAAGTAATTGTTGTTGCTTTGGCGAGAAGGAAATGAGCTAGTCTTTTGTGCTACAGCAGCAGTAATGGGAGTTGATAGCGGCTTCTTGTCTTCCTCATGTTTGAGGAAAAGCTCATAATCTAGAAGCTTTTCGTAAAGCTCTTCATATGAAATAGGAGAATCGCGAACACGAATGGCAGCAGAGAGTTCTCAAAATTCAGATCCGAGTCCACTAAGGATTTTCACAATGAGTTCCGGGTTTGATACCAGCAGTTGCAAGTTCATCACAAAGTGATCGAACTTGATGAAGATAATTTGTGACTGGACGACAATCTTTAGTGAGGCGGACTAATCGATCTCTCAAGCTGAAAATTCTTGTTTTAGATTTGTTCGCATATGCAGTATGCAAAGCATCCCAGGCAGCTTTGGCGGAGACTGCAACAACAACAGTGGGGGCAAGCGTAGGATCAACAGAGGCCAAGATAGCATTTTGAATTAGTTGATCTTGGCGATACCAAGAAAGGAACTCAGGGTTATCAACGTCTTGATTGTTCTGAGGGATGGAGGGATGGGGCCATCAAGATGCCCATAAAGATTGTGACCACGCATAAGCATTGAAACTTGAGCTTTCCACAAGGAGAAATTGTGACTGCCCGTTTATTTAATGGGCAGTTGGGTAACTGGATTGAATTGAACAATAGTGATGGCATTGTTGATTCCATCGGCATTGGTCACAGAAATCTTAGAGGCCATTTGTGTGAGTAAGCAGAGAAGAAAAAAAAAAAGGGAGAGGATCAACTCATAGGAGTTTAGATAGGCTTTGATACCATAAAAGAGATAGAGAGTAGAAGATGGGAAAAGAATCGTATGTTATTGATTGAATGACTTACGTTTTCAGTATCTGTACAACACTATATCTAAGACCTGTATCAACAAGGATAGACTTGAAGTTACAACACCTATAAGAACTCTACAACAACTAGGGGTCTAGTAATTATCCGTTATTAATTTCATCCCTTGAACTTAGGCCACTTCCTCAAGAAGCTTACAGCAATGCCTTGGGTGATTTTCCTAATAAGTTACTGAGGAAATGTTATC
>NW_025826905.1:174434-192935 GCF_002878395.1 Capsicum annuum | reverse complement strand
TACTCTAACCCACTCTTAACACCAGTGTAATCATTTGTCCGTGAACACATTTTCAAAGACCGTCAAAATCAAATCTTCTCCTTTACTCAACTCTGTCAACAAAGCAACAGAAAAGGAAAGTAGAAAAGGACTTCTTGTCTCCTCTTTCTTTTCCTACTCACTTCCTCTCTTTTGTTTCTGTGATGCAACTGCTTCATGTCGACAATATTCTCTATTGCCTTCTCCTCAGTCCCTTCAATTCAGTGATTCAGTTCCAGACTTAAGTAGTTTTTGGCAAATTCTTTGGTATTTAAGGCACTTATCTCTAGCATTTTTCTCTTCTTTAATGGAGCTGCATTGGTGTTCCTATTCGTGGACGTTTCTTCTGTCTTCTGTCTTCATCACAGTTGCTTTCTGCTATCCTGAAGGTACGCTATAACCAGAGGCAGATCCAAAATTTTATCCTGATGAGTTCACATATAAAATTCTTTGTATTAAACTCATTCTACTTTCAAAATTACTGCACATATATATCTCTAACTATCACTCATCCATTTTATCTCTTGGTTTTACTACTTCTGTCTTTTCTGGCTTGTGTAAAGTTGAAGTTATGTATGCATGTATGTATGTGCTCAGTAGTCATTCTATTAAAAGAAAATGGATGGTTTGAGGTAGAATCTTGCTTATGTTAGTGAAATGTGCAGGATTCTTGAGCTTGTCTTGTGGTGGAAATACTACCTATGTTGATTCCTCCAACATTACATGGACACCAGATGGTGCCTATATCTCAGTTGGTAACATGACTACTGTTAATTTTCTTGAGGGTTTCTCCTCCTCTACTCTCCCAGTTAGGTTCTTTCCTGATTCTTCAATTAGAAACTGTTATAAGATTCCACTGAAGAATGTGTCATCCCTGGTCCTTGTTAGGACCCAGTTTGTGTATAAGGATTATGACGGACATAATAAGTCACCTGCATTCTCTGTTTCTCTTGGGAGGGCTATTACAACCACTGTCAATCTTACTAATACCGATCCATGGATTGAAGAGTTCATATGGCCAGTTGATAAAGACATTCTATCTTTATGTTTTCACTCTCTTCAAGATGGTGGATTTCCAGTCATTTCATCCCTTGAACTTAGGCCACTTCCTCAAGAAGCTTACAGCAATGCCTTGGGAGATTTTCCTAATAAGTTACTGAGGAAATGTTATCGTATTAATTGTGGTTATAATTGGTCCTTAAGGTCAGAACTCTCACTTGTCTATTATGTTATGTTTTAGTCCTAAGTCTCTGTTTAAATTTTTTTTGTGCTATGTAAAGGTACCCGATTGATCAGTATGATAGAATTTGGGATGCTGATGAGGACTTCAGCCCATTTCATGTGTCTTCTGGTTTTGATATTCAAGCCAATTTCAATATGTCAGTTCTGAAAGAGAGCCCTCCTGCGGCTGTTCTTCAAACAGGAAGAGTTTTGGCACGGTGGAATGATATGACATATAACTTTCCCATTGATCACCAAGGAGATTACCACATTGTTCTCTACTTTGCTGGGATTCTGCCTGTCTCCCCTTCATTCGATGTAATGATAAATGGGGATATTGTTCGATCAAACTACACAGTGAATCGATGGGAAGTCAGCAGTCTGTTCTTTACAATGAAAGGAATTGAGATCTTGAACATCACATTGAAGACTGTCCACTACTATCCATATATCAATGCTCTTGAGGTTTATGAGATCCTAGACATTCCCTTAGAAACTTCTTCAACAACAGGTTCGAATACAGTTACATTGATTATCAAAATATGTGACCTTTGAAGGAGTCCCTTAGAACCAATTGGACCAGCTTTGGTCAATTTTTATTCTTGCAGTTTCAGCCCTCCAGGTTATTCGGCAGTCAACTGGTCTATATCTTGATTGGGAAGATGATCCATGCTCTCCTAAATCATGGGAACACATAGAATGTGAAGGAAATCTGGTAACTTCATTGTATGTCAAAGCTTACCATAGAAGGACATTTTCCTTTCCTTTTCTTTCTCTTGGTCTTATTTTTGTTAAGAGCAAAACATATTAAAGTTAGACTTAATGCAGGGAGCTTTTTGATGTTAACTTGAGGTCAATCAGCCCAACATTTGGTGACCTACTGGATCTCAAATCATTGTAAGACTAGCCATTAATCTTAACAACTTATCACTTAATAGCCACTTTTTCACTTTCTTGACTTACTAACTTGAGGTTCTTCTTGTTGCAGGGACTTGCATAATACTTCACTTGCTGGAGAGATACAAAACATCGGCAGCCTGCAACATCTTAAGATGCTGTAATTAATACTTCATCTGAATTACCAATCTAAGTTATTGTTCTTTGGAAAACATTGTCTAAAATAAGTTGTGTGCTCAACTTTGCAGGAACTTGAGCTTTAATCAGCTTACAGCTTTTGGTTCAGAGTTAGAAGACTTGATAAACCTTCAAGTTTTGTTAGTCTCACTGCTTGCATTCAGACAGTGATTTTCTTCATTGTTACTAGCTAGTCCTGTTCAATAGTCTTTAAAATTAATGTTTTTCTTTTGAAGGGACTTGCATAACAATAGTTTTCAGGGAACAGTACCTGATAGCATTGGAGAACTTAAGGACCTCCACTTACTGTGAGTGAGAATAATATATACTGGTACTTTGAACTATTAAAGTACTTCACCTGACGAATTATTCTAATTTACCTCTCTGCAACATTCAGGAATCTAGAAAACAATAAGCTGCAAGGCCCCCTACCACAATCTTTGAACAGAGGAAGTTTACAAGTCCTGTATGAAATTGAAAACGTCATTGTTTTTTTCCTTTTTTTTGCTTCTCATATCAGTTTCTCAATTTGTATTTCCCCCCCTATTTGCAGATCATCAGGAAATTTGTCTTTCCTTCACTATGTCGTTATGCAATGAGTTCTCAAGAAATCCTACAATTGAGACACCACAAGTCACTGTCTTTGCACCCACAAAACGCAAGCGCCATAATCGATTAGCAGTTATACTTGCAGTTGGAGGAGCTGTATTTGCTCTATTTGGTGTCTTTATATCTGTATTCTTGTACATAAGGCGAAGAAAAACTGGAGATACATATGCATCAAGTATGAAAAAGTTAAAACTTCCCTTTAACAGTTTGGAATATTGATAAATCTACTTCTAAACATGAACTTCTTTTCCAATTATAGGAACTGCAGCAGAAATGAAAAATTGGAATGCTGCAAAAGTATTTTCATACAAAGAAATCAAAGCTGCTACAAACAGCTTTAAAGAGGTCATTGGCCGAGGTAGTTTTGGATCTGTTTATCTTGGGAGGCTTCCTGATGGTAGACAAGTTGCTGTTAAAGTTCGATTTGATAAAACTCAACTTGGTGCTGATTCTTTTATGAATGAGGTTTGTCCCTATAGCCATGCTGGTTCAGTTCCAGTCTACAAAGAAAAAAGAGATGTAAGAGCTTTCTTTATTATCTGTAGGTATCCCTTCTATCATGTATCAGTCATCCAAGTCTTGTGTAGTTAGAAGGATTCTGCCATGAGTCAAAGCAGCAAATTCTAGTTTATGAGTATTTACCTGGAGGATCACTAACTGATAACCTCTATGGTATGTCACTCATGATCTCACTCATATTCTCACTCTAAATCCATCATTCTCTTCTGTCAAGTAGTGTTTTCTAACTCTTAATAGCTCTCCCAGGAGCAATGAGGAAGAAATTGACACTAAGCTGGGTGTGCAGACTGAAAATTGCAGTTGATGCTGCAAAAGGTATGTGTAAAGTGATAATACATGATTATAACTAATGTTCAATTGGAGAACTCCCATGAACAACAATATTTTTATGTCCACAAAACATAAACATCGTTTTGTCTGTACTTTTACCTCATACATTGTGAAAAAAAATTATTACTTGAAAGAGTTTCCGAGTTCATCTCATTTGTGTACCAAAATGCATGGTTTTCTACAACCAAAAGATCCAGATACCCCAGAAGAATGCAGTTGCTTTGTGGATTCTGTTCCTCCCCAGATATTTCATAGTGGTATGATGTAGCATTATGTTTTACATAGTTTTTAATGGTTGATTATTGCTTGTAAAGGTTTGGATTACTTGCACAATGGAAGTGAGCCAAAGATCATACACCGTGATGTGAAGAGCAGCAACATACTTCTAGATGCTGACATGAATGCTAAGGTATCTGATTTTGGCCTTTCTAAGCGAGTAACTCAATCAGATGCAACTCATGTTAGCACTGTTGTCAAAGGCACTGCTGGCTATCTTGACCCCGAGTAAGCTTCAAATCGTTTATTATCCATGTCCAGTTTAATATTTGGTACTTCATATCCTAAACCTCTCTCACTACTTGCCCACAGATACTATTCCACTCAACAGCTCACAGAAAAGAGTGACATATACAGTTTCGGAGTCGTTCTGATTGAACTTATTTGTGGCCGAGGTTCACGTAGCCACTCGGGGTCTCCAGATTCCTTCAATTTAATCCTAAAGATTAAGGGGTTTGACTCATGTGTAGGAGTTGCCCTTAAAGTTTTTCATTTTACACTTTAACCTATCTCATAAAACCCAAGTTGCCCAAGTTCTTCTTCTTCTTCTTCTTTCCTTTTTTTCCTTTTCTTCTTGTTGTTCTTCTCTCGCTATTGTTGTTGTTGCTAGTGCTTCATTGTAATGACCCTTCATGTCATTTTTCATATTTTTGCTTTTCGCCATCAGAGCCTTTACATAGTTGCCTCAAGTCATTATGACTTGCTAGAGATGACTGGTAGTTCGTTTATTTTTTAGAGTTAATTCTTTGTTTAGATGTCTTCTCTGGTTCCAAATGGACACCAGACGAAAACATCAATAAAAAGATCTCGTATGCAAATTTTGGTTGCGCCAACAGCTCCGAAATATCGATTTTAGGTTAGGTGGACCTTTGGTTCGGGTCCCGAGGCACTCGAACTCATTTCGACCTATTGGTCAGAAAGTTAAGAAAATATAATATGTTTAGCAAGTGTTTAGCTATCAGTTACGTTGGTTCCTTTTATCTGCACTTAACCGTTATAACTCAGTTGTATAAAGAGAGCTTGCAACAGTATAATGAAAAATACATTTACTCGATTCTTTTTGTTATTTCTCTGTCTTTCTATTGGATATTTTGTAACATATGCTTCTCAAATAATTCGATCGACTACAATTGTTGTTAAAGGTATTTTTCAAACAGTACTTTCGATTAAAAGTATTTTTGAAATCAATCAAAAATTTTTAAGCTTTACTAAACAGGCTCAAGCTTTAGTGGTGATGAGAAACAACTTTATTGAGCTGTTTTAGAGTTCTTTTTCACCGTTGATTGAGCTGTAAAATATTCATGGGCCAGGATAATCAATGATTAGCTTTATATTAAATTTGTGCTTTTTAGTCCTTTGATATGTATTGACTAATTATGCTTCTTAGTCCATGAGATATTAATTTTCCTTGATGAAGAAGACAACAACATAGAGATTGATTTAAAAGCTAAGCTATTGAATATATAAAGATGGGAAAGGCAAAAAGCCTAAAGACAATCATATATGCTGGAATTCCAAGCATCAAGCATCCTATGCATTATGGATATAAATAGGAAAAAGTTGAAATAGCAAGTTCAAAAAGGAGGAAGAAAAATGATTGAGCAACAGTTTATTAATTCCCAACACTTCAGTCAAGAATATATAATAAAAAACTCTTTTCCCGATATATAACGTAAACTATGCTATACAAATTACAGTACTGGCCGGAGATGAAATCATGATAATTTTCAAGGCAAATAACCGTAAATATTAATCCATACCAAATATTTGCACCTAACTAAAATAATTAATTTAAGAATAAACAAACCAAAGTAAAAATGCATATTACGTGACCATGGTTAAGTGTTAAAAAGGTATATAAAACAATAAATATCTAACATTTATTTATTTGATATAAATGTTGTAAGTTTTTGTTGTAAATAATATTGTTAACTCAAAAATTAACATCGGCCAGAGTCCAATAGATTAAAATAAAAAATTTAAAACATTCCAATACATTAGGAGCATGTTTGATCAATTTCTTTACCAATACAGTCGAACTTTGCTATAGTGATAACTACTATAACTATATATGTATATTTATGTTTTATGTTAAATTTCATTTAGTTTTTATTAATAAAAATATATAAAAAATTAATTTAATTAATTTTTATACCAAAAAAAATATATTTATTAATCAATTTAATTAAAAAAAATAAGAATAAGAATATAAAAAAAATCAAACACAAGTAGCAATTACACTAAAAAATTAAAATAATGTTATAAATATATTACCATATATAGTGAATGTCTACTTTACCATATATAGTGAATGTCTATTTTACCATTTATAGTGAATGTTTATTTATGGATAAGTTAGAAACCCCAAGGTTAGTTTTTTCCTATAAATAAAAGGGGATTTTCTTCATTGTAATTGACTCCATCAAGAGAATCATCATGAGAAATAAAGTAGTCTCCTCTCTTCTCTCTCTACTCTTATTCTTCTCTATTTTATATTTCATAACATGTTATCAGCATGAGACTCTGTCAAACAAGGTGAGATTATAAATCTAAAGGTAATTTCAAGGTTATTAATTTCTTATGTTATTTGTCTTTCGCTACTAATGATATAATTATTATTGGATTTGAGAAAAAATAATTGATTTGAAATCACTTATGCTTTAAATTTGTTTATGAAGAACAATATTATTAAAATATATGATGATAAATTTAAATCTCATCTCATTAAGAGGGTAAGACATTGGGTTAAATGTTCCAATACACAATGATGATAAGGTGTTGAGTTCAATTCTCACCGAGTTATGACTAAGACGTCTTTATATGGATAATAAGTGGAGTTTGAATCTCAATGCACCACATTAATGATATTATGATGGCTAAGGAAAAAATAATATGTATTTAATAAAAAATCATGAAACTTGTTCGATGAATATGCTCTATTCCATGAAGTGAATGTGGTAGCAATATATGATAAGTCTGAAAGATACAATTTGCTCCATTCTTGAAGTGAATATTTGAAAGATATGTATATGCCTCGATGTGCTCCTGAAGTAGCAATATCATGAAAGAGGTTATAAGCTATAAGAATTTGATAGTCTTAAGGCACGATTATATTCTATTCTTGGAGAATGAAAAGTTTATTAATGCAAACGTGTACTTGATTGTGATGGTATCACAACTCACCTCCGAAAGAGGTTGAATAATTGAGAATAGTTATTTTGAAATCTACTTCTAAAGTAGAAAATCTAAAATTTATTCATGTAATAGTAAATCTGAAATTTACTAAAGTAAAAGGTGCATGTCATAGTAACTTAGAGTTTGCTAGAATAAAAGTTCATCAAATCGACATGAACGATTGCGACATTTCAAAGATATGCATACTGAGTATTTAACATATATTGAAGTATTAGAAAATTCTTCATTACTTTTAATGTTGCTTGCTCTTATGATAAGTTGGTTGGACCAACTAATGTTGGGATTGAATCCCTTAAAATCTGAAAACTATAAAAAGTGAATATGACCCGTTCACCTATCATGTGATATGTTGAAAAAGATGCATCAATAAGATGATCACATGTATATTTATTCCCAACTTGTAGTTTGACATTCATAAAGTTATTTGCTCAATAAATTTGAGATAAAAGCATAATTTTCAGATTGTATAAGAAAAACAATTCATCTTGATGATGATAGTTTGACATTGAATGTCTTTGATAAATAGCTAAAACATTGTTAATGAGAACAAAGCTTTATGTGTTGGTCTGAAATATGATATGCTGCATACAATATCACTTGTATGCATTAGACCAATAAATTATGATTATTTCTTCCCTCTCAATTGGTTCAAGGTCAGAAACCAACTATTTCATCTAATAGTTTTGATGTGCGGTATAAGATTAATGAACATACCATGATGTACAAGGATGGATTCCTCAAAGAAAATGAAGGATGTATGTTAGTTTTCCTAACATAAGGAGGAAATTATAAGCAGCTAAGAAATATGTGAAGAATTATTATCAGATCCTCATTCAAAAAATAATTCAAGTCAAATGTTGAAAACCATCTCATATTTAAGCTGCAAGTGCTCCTATTTTGTGTCTATAAAGGACAAATTCTATGCATGTGTGAAGCGTAGTAGACCAATCGATTTCAAATGAAATAATCTTTGAAAAGGATAAGGAGCAAATAATCATAATAAGAAGGTAATATGCTCTTGAAGAGCCTACGACATAACACTTCATAAAACCTTATGAGAGGTTTAGGTACCTGAAAATAATGAAATGATGAGATCTCAAAATGTTATATTAAATTGTCAACAGATACAAAATAATATATCATCAATATCTTTGATACAATATTAATGCAATATTGTGAAAGATTGTGCGGTTCTGAATTCTACATTCATTTAAGTTGTCACTTGACAAAATTTACATGAGAACTTTTAAGGATTCAAAATGTTTGAAGCATATAAGAGTTTCTGAAAAACTTATTTATAATCCTTATACTGTATAATTTTATAGCTGGAAAAATTTTAGAACTCTTAGAGAGTTTTCAAAATCAATAGATTATTTGCTGAAATGAGAAGTATACCAAATTTGAATTGATCCTGAAGTACCATAGCTTAGTACAATTGATGTACTAATATATCTTGCGAATAATACAAGGCTTGATGTAGACTTTTCAGTTAATTTGTTAGCAAGGTATAGTTCTTCTCCTACTAGGAGACACTGTAATGAGATCAAACTTATATTACTGTATCTAAAAGGAACTATCGATATGAGCTTAGTTTTGCAGTCTTGATCTTGTTAGTTATGCTAATTTTGGGTACTTATCTAACCTACATAAAGCTCAGTCTTAAACATGCAATTTGTTTACATGATTGGATACTGCCATATCTTGGAGATATATAAAGCAGTCTATCTAACACTTGATCGAATCATGCTGAGATAATAGCTATTCATGAAGCAAGCCGAGAATATGTATGGTTGAGGTTCATGATACATCTCATTTGAGAAATATATGATTTGAAATGTGACAATGTACGCAGAATGTTATACAGAGATAATGCAACATGCATAGCACATCTTAATGGAGGATTCATAAAAGGAGATAGAACGAAGCACACTTCATCAAAGTTTTCTATACACATGAGTTACAAAAGAATGGTGATGTTAATGTGCAACAGATTTGTTCAAGTGACAATATAGATGATTTATTCACCAAGTCTCCTCAAATTGCAACTTTCAAGAAGATGATGCGTAAGATCGGGATGCAAAGGTTCAAGGATGTTCTCATTAGGGGGAGTTAATACGCGTTGTACTCTTTTTTCTTATGAGGTTTTGTCCCACTGGGTTTTTCTTGTAAGGTTTTTAATGAGGCAGCTTATATGCATATTGTTAGATATGTGTACTCTTTTTCCTTCACTAGATTTTTTTTTTCACTGAGTTTTTTCTAGTAAGATTTTAACGAGGCACATTATCTATCAATTAGATATTCAAGGGGGAATGTTATAAATATATTACCATATATAGTGAATGTCTACTTTACCATGTATAGTGAATGTCTATTTATGAAAAAGTTAGAAACCCCAAGGTTAATTTTTTCCTCTAAATAAAGGGGTTTTCCTTTATTTTAATTGACTCTATCAAGAGAATCCCTCAAGAGAAATAATAATTACTCTCTCTTTTCTCTCTATTTTTCTTGTTCTTATTTTATGTTTTATAACAAATAAGCAATTATACTGACGAGTTTTGTATTAATTAGTTCTTCTCATTTACGCTGAGAAGAGGGCGTTTGGGGGCAACGGTTACCATCGAGTAGTACTAACAAGCAGCAGAAACTAATCATCTTTGGAGTGCATGACACGAGAGGAACTCAGAATCAAAATAAGTCAAAATATGAATAAAGTGACCAAAATAAATCATCTTTTTAATAAGTTATCAAAATAGACTAAACATAATAAATTATACGTTTTATCCCTTTTTTAACGATAAAGTAATAGAGATGTACAGTGAAAACAATATTTATAAATTGTAAGAAATTCTTATGTTTTATAATTTTTTTTGTAAAACACAATAAATTATTACGTTTTATATAAAGTTTTGTAAAACTACAATCTACACAAAAATTCAAAAAAGGAACAGTGAATTGTCAAATCAATAAATTTTTGTTAAATCAATACACCTATCAACCGGTCTCCATCGCTTTATACATTTATTTTTCTCTCTTAAATTCTTTAAACCGTATAAAAGTATAAAGAATTCTTTGTTGGAAGATTTTTTAGGACTCCACCAACTAACATAATTTAATTATTTAATTATATCATATCATAACAACTGTCACAATGAATGAATTTAAGGCTTTGTTTATCTATATAGTAATTGTAATTTATTTTTAAGTACCCGCAATAATATTTTAATTAAATTGATTTTGATAGTATAAAATTATTTACGCTATTAGTATATATAATGTAAATTAAAATAAAGTGTCATACCTTCTAAACAATTTTATTACACTATAACATGGATAATGGGATCTACAATAAATTTTTTCATTCGAACTATTTATACACAATAAATAATTAGAATCAATCTCATTATACACATTAATGTGGATAATGAGGTCTACAGAAAAGTAAAATTAAGAAATTCTTACAAAACTCATAGGCATAACTTAGAAAACTGTTTATAATTTTTATAACCCTTTTTACATAAAAGGTTTTCCTCGTAGTTACAGATGTGATGACCGCTGTAAATAAGATTAACTTTGTTTTTTTTTTTAAATCAAAGACGCGTAGTTCTATTTGCTAAAATAAAAAAATTCTTACGTTTTATAAATTTTATGTAAAATGTAAGAATTTATTATGTGTAGAATTTATTATGTTTTACCAATTTTTTTTTTTTAAAGAAAAGCAGTGTATCATCAAAACAACTTTATCTCAACTTTAATCAAATCGTGCAATTGTATTAAAAAGTTACAATTTATGTAAATTTTATTAAACTTCTGAAGGAATTAATGAATTATTTAAACTTCTATTCAGTGTCTCGTGGAGGAAAGCATTCATTCCTATTAAATCATCTCCTTATATTTCCTTAATTACCATATCAAGAAGGGAAAATACATACAAGGTAGTAAGTGACGAAAAAATTTTCATTGAAGGAGGTAGTTAACCACTTAAATTATTCCCAGATAAGTCCCTCCAAAATAAGAACACGGAGGAAAAAATATAAACAACACTAAGAAAAATAGTTTATATAAATCAGTTAGGTAAAATTGGTAAAGCTAAGGTGTGTGGGTAAAGGGATGGGGATCGTTTAGGTGAGATTATTTATATAAATCATAACAAAAAAAATAATTTTACATAAATCGTATATGATTTAACTGAAGTTGACACAAAGCTGTTGATTTAACAATACATTATTTTTTTTTTAATTTTCATGTAAAACGTAAAATTTTTGTAAAGCCTAATAATTTATGATGTTTTACAAAAAAATTATAAAATGTAAGAATTTTTTACGATTTACAATAAGTGTTTTCACTGTACATCTCTGTTACTTTATCGTTAAAATAAGGATAAAACATAGTAATTTATTACGTTTATCCTATTTTGATAACTTATTAAAATGGTTATTTATTTTAGTCACTTTATTCATATCTTGGATTATTTTGATTTCGAATTCACATGACATACTCTGTTTCATGTAGTATCTCTCCTTTTTTCTTTGTACAAAAAGACGTGCTTATCAACGGAGACAATAGCCATCATCATCCATCATTGCTCCCTGCAACTTACTAATTCCATGTGCCATTACTCCTCTAATTTCCTTAAGGTAAGATTAGAGCTGTCAAAATGGGCTGACCCAACCCAACTCAGTTCAAGCCTCACGGGTCAAAGAATTTGAGGGTCTAACACGGGCTGGCCCTTCACTCTAAAGGGCCTTAAAATGTATAACCTAACCCAGCGGACTAGTCCTTCATTTTTATCATTTTTTATTAGATTTCCTTCTTCAATCTATATTTGAACTAATAGAACAATCAATTCACATTTCTAACATGTTATTAGATAAAGTACATAATTTTACGATGATTTGTATTATTTTCAACATTAATATATCGTCAAGCACATTTAAATTTGTTGATCAAATTATCTTAATTAGCATCACCTTCACCTAAATTCATATGCAAATTTAATAAGTTAAATAATATCAGAACGTTATATGTCAAAAATTAATAATATTTAAAATTTACATAAAAATATTATCACTTTGAATTTGGGTAATGTTGTGCTATCATTTTATGTAGTTGTAACACATGTTTGAATACCTCATGATGACTGCAATTTTTATATTTAGGGTTAGAAATTTTAGTATTAACGATTTAATGCTAAATGAGTAAAATGTTGTGTAAGATACTAGCTAGAATTTATTGACTAATCACAATTTATATTTTTAATTCCTTCTGCTAACATTTTTCTTTTAATTTTAAGATTGATTTGATTAAAAACAATAAATGAAACATCTATACTTGGTGATTAAGATTTAACACTTAATATGTTAAATATTATGTAGGATATCAAACTTATTCAGTAACTACTATTTCTAGTTATTACTTTTTTTTTCACAATATTCATATATTTTTAATTTTAATTTAATAGTCTTTTAGTCTACGGGCTGGCCCAACCTAGCCTCAGTCAAGCCTCAAGAGCTAGTGAGCAGACTTGGCTGGGCTTATAAGCCCCATTTTTAAATAGGTTTAAAAATCATAACTCAACCCTACCTAAATAGCAGGTTGCATTGGGTCGGTCTCAAGGGCCGCCAAGCCTATTTTGATGGCTCTAGGTAAGATATGACTTTTGGGTGTAACTTAATTTCATAAGCTATTTTTTTGGGTCTATTTTAATTTCATAAGCTAATTTTTTTAAAAGAAAAATGAATTATTTAAATTTATATAAGAGACCATTAACTCATTCTCCAACTAATGTATTATTCTTGTTGGGTTCGAAATTGAGAGTGCATCATGTGAAGATTAATAATAGAAAAATCATAAATGCGATAAATCAGATAACAAAAAAAAGATATACTAAAAGCATGATTATATCTAATTTGACCAATTGACCTATATATGAAAACATAATATAAAAAGGAGAAAATACCCAATTAGCCCCCTGAACTATACCCAAAAGAGTTATGCCACACCTTAACTTAAAGGGGGTCCTATTACCTCCTGAACTAACTAAAAGTGAAATTTTCACCTCTTTAGTGCCTATGTGACACATACGTGGCACTTACATGGCACAACACACTAAGTGTTCACGTAGGCACACGTGTGTGCCACGCGTGTGCCATGTATGTGCCACATGGGAACTAAAGGAGTAAAAATTTCACTTTTAATTAGTTTAGGGGGCAAAGGACCCCTTTAAATTGAGGTATTGCATAACCTTTTTGGGTATAGTTCAGGAGGGTAATTGGGTATTATCTCTATAAAAGAAGCATAAAACCAATTAGAGAGAAAATCTCCCCCTAAACAAGATTATTTTAATGACTACATTGTGGATGCTATTGTGTTGGTTATATGAAAAGAGAGGTGTTCTATTTAGAGAGGCCCAAAACCTTTCCTCCAAGAAAGAGGTTAATCAAATATGAAATAGTTTTATATTTTTTATTTAGGAAAAATAAAAGTAATTATGGTATTACTTTTATTTTTCTTTCAACAAAAATAAACTCAAATTTGGTGAGAAAATGAGTACAAAAACCCTAACGAATCTCTATTTTTTTGCTTGATTTTCTTGACATAATTATTTGATCTTTTTTCTTCAGTTGTATGATCTTGATTTTTCACATAATCTTCATCATTGCTGCTTGTCATGGTTAAAAATGAAGTTTAAAATACTATAATTAAAAATGAATTAAAAATTTATATTTTATTTTTATTTTTAAAAATGCAGCAAGAATGTTAAAAATATGGCTGAAACTTCTTCTCCACATGTAGTTGAACAAAAATTTTCATTATCATCAAATTGGTTGCATCTTGATTTGAAACCGCTTTGAACCTGTCTTTAATCTCGTTTCATCAAACTATTGGACCTTTGAATCGTAGACTCTGATATCATTTGTTGGGTTTGAAATTGATGGTGCGTCATGCGGAAGCTGATAGTTTGCAAATCATAGAAAAACTATTAAAGAGAAAATCTCTCCCTAAACAAGACTCTCTTATTGACTACATTGTGGATACTATTGTGTTGTTGGTATGAGAAGATGGGGTTTTCTATTTGTAGAGGTCCAAAATTTTTCCTCCAAAAAAGAAGTTAACCAAATATAGAAGAGTTTTATGTTTCTTTTATGAAAAATGAAAATAATTATGATAAATAAAATTCAAATCAATATATATATATATATATATATATATATATATATATATATATATACATGCTGATGTGGCACTCTCTATGATCAGTATTTCTATTTATCTATTTTCTCAAATTTTTAAATTTATTTTGCTGTTTTATGTTAAAAAATCTCCAAAAAAAAGTTGCTATTTCCACATTATCAATAATGCTTCTTTGCATTCTTTATTATTCATTTCTTTTTTTTTAAAATTAATACACATTTAATTGAATGAAAAATGAAGAGATCAAAACCTTTCATTCTCCAAAGCTATTAAATTTTTAGCATATAAATTGAGATGATAGTCTGCATTGTGAGCAACCGTGGTGTCTCTGAAAACACCAAGATCCTTTCAAAGACGATGAAGATGAAAGCTGAATCGGGACTTAGCTACAGTGTTGAGTCAGGTTTGATCTAGAAATATTTTGTACTGGATTATTTATTTTATTTATATGTAATACTCCATACTAAACACTATTTCATGGTCCTAAAAAATTTGTTAGCAATGAAAAAGGTTGTAACCATCAAAGAATGTTGTGTAGTAGATAGGTTTCGATTTAAGATCTAGATAAAATTGATAGGGAGCACTGTCCTAGAACGAGCCACACCCAACATGAATTTGGACTAATCAGGTTCCGATGTGAGTACTGAACAACTGGTGAAAATAAAAAAAAATTGTGTGACAAATATTTCTCTCAAGATTAAAAGTTTTTGAACAATATGTTGCAATATAATTTCTCCTACGAGATGTTATATATTGAGAAAAAAAATCTATTTTAATTGAGGAATTTATAGGAAGAGTAATGAAAGTGTTAAATGGTAAGAAGAATTATTTGGAGAAAGAATCAATCTATTTATTTTTAGAATTCATATCAAATTAAGAGGAGAATAACTAAAAGTCTATTTTGTGATTTGAAAGGAGATATTATTCCATAAACTCAGGAGAAAATGAAAATCAATCAGACACGAGTAAAATAGTTTTAAAAAATAACGGAAAAAGGAAAAAATTAAGAAGCTATCAAATAACACAATAAACCTAACAAGAAGGAGTGAAATTAGTGTTGATATTATTTCTTTCCAAAACTTCTTTACTTTACTAATTCCTTTCACTCTTTTATATGTTCTTTAAATGTTTTTTCCGTTACATTATGTATTTTTTATGTTAAAGTTAAATCTTCTCAACATAAAGTTTAGAATGTAGAAAGGATTTAAAAATTTCACTAATGTCTTAAACATAGGGTCGGCTCAAGCAAATCGGTGGTCTAAGGCGAAAATTAAATGAAAGTCTTTTAAAAAAATTAAATTTCTTTTATAAAGTTTATATTTTAAATCCTAAGATGCAAAGTTGTAAATATTATAGTTGATTTCTTCTAATATTTTTTTTTTTGGTTAATATAACTAATGCATTTAATCTTTCTTGAGACATACTTTAAATACATCAAATTCTTCTATAATTTTTTACTTTTACATAAGAAGTTTATTTTTTGTACAAATAATATTTAATAATTTTTTATAAAAATCATAATCTATTATTGTTAGAAAAATGTGGCCCCTCAAATTTGGAGACCTTAGGCGGTTGTCTTTTTCCTAAAGAGGTTGAGCTGGCACTGCTTAAACATGAAGAAGTCTTCAACATTTATATTACCTCTTAATTCTTGCTAAAATAGTGATAACAAACATTCTAAATTTTATATTTCTTCATATTCCTCTGTTAGTAAGGAAAATATCACTTATGTGTTTATTATTGATTTGACTTGAAAAATACAAAGGAAATCATCAGCACAGATACTGTAGAGGCAATTATGAGATGCAAACAGTCGGTCGGACCAAACGGTAGTGTTAAAAATTTTGTCTGCAAAATTTCAAATGAGTCATAACGTTAGATAGATATAAATGTTTAATTTATATTATCAATATTTATTTTTATTTTTTTTCAGATTGTACTTATAAAATCACACTAAATATGATATTTTATTTTTATTGTTTAATATCCTTCTTTATTTTGTATCATTTAATTACTAGAGTTGAGAATTTAAAAATTATAGAGTATTTATATATGTGATTCTACAAAAAATATAATAATGTGTTATAATTTTGAATAAAATAGGAAAAAGCAATCTTTTGAAGTTCACAATGGAAACAATATATGAGTGCTTACCTTTATTAGTATCGTAGCTGTTTCATTAGCTAAGATTTAGTGAAATTATTTAGGGCAATTTTAATCGACATATTATTTCAATTTTTAGTAATCCGCACATGAGTCAATCCAAACTATTTCTCTCCACATACTGAAAGCAAACGATAACCCCTTATGCAATACTTCAGTGATATATATATTTATATATCATTTTTCTTAAAAAAAATTAAAATAAGAAAATTAGCCAAACTTGAGTTCATCATCATCTTTTGTTAAAGAGAAAAGACATAAAAAATCCCCCTAAACTTGTCCTCGTAACTTACTTTAACACTCAAACTTTATATATAATTATTTACCCCCTAAATCCGTTTCAAGTAAATTTAATATACCCTTTAACAAGGAGAGTGTTTTCACTCTCCCAAGCTCTCGGGAGAAGGAAAAAAATAGATTAATAATTGTCCAAGTCATAATTTATTTATTATTTTTACTTATTTTTTGTTCTTGTTCCACCATCTCTTTTCTTCACAACTACCATGTCACCTCCTCCATTCCTCTTCCTCCATCACCATTCCCATTTCCATCTTTTTCATTCCATCAGAATAAAGAACAAAAAATACTATTTTTTTTTTACTTGAATTCAATTTTTTCGTGAGAAGGAGAGCTTGCCGGAGGTACCTAGCTAACTCCATAAGAAGCCTAATTGCTAATAACCATTTATTTTCATTTCTCACCATCATTTCAATGTCCTACCATACTCTTTAATTTCATTACAAATTTATTTTTGTAAGATTTTTGTGGCTCAATTTCTAATTGACACAGTAGGCATCGATAATGGTGTTGTGGAATTGATGAAAATGGAGATAAAACTACTGTTGGTGTTAAAAGATTTTAGTGTTTGTATTAATGATGGCGGTGGAAATTATGAAATTTACAAAGGTAGAGGCGAACTTATTATTGGTGTAACACCCCGCATTTCGGGCTACAATATAGACCATGATTCTGATGCGTTGATAATCCCGAAGCCATAAATTCTATGCCAATATGGTATGTTAATTCTTTGCGTAGTATGTGAATCCATTCAAGCTTGAATTTAGATCATAGAGGTCCTTTGACCCAAGGACGAGTTGAAAACTACTTTGATCGATTAAGTTTAAGCGGACGTTATAATTTATGTCAACTTCTATTGATCATGAATCTTTGTATATATCGAATTAGAGATCTTACTATGTGTAAAATAATAGATTTTCGAGTTAGCTTTCCAACGATACCAATTTTACTAAAATCCGGCACCCGAGCAAGAAGTTATGGCCTTTCAAAGTAGAATGCGTCGCCTAACCAATCGCACATGGCCAATGGAAAGCATATGCGATAGCATATGCGGCGCCTATGTAAATATAGGCGATATCATATGTGGAGCCTAAGTAAATATAGGCGATATCATATGCGGCACCTATGTAAAAATAAGCGATATCATATGCGGCGCGTATGTAAATATATGCGATATCATATGTGGCGCATATCTTATGGTTTCAAGTGACTTAAACACTCCATTTTTGGGGCAAAATGGTCCTTTTCCCACCCTTATTCAGTCATAAACACGAAATTCAGTCCCCAATTCTCCAAAATACATCCACATTCATCTAAAAATTCTCAAGAACACTCCCCAGGGTTTCAAACTAAAAACCCAAATAAATCAAGATTCAACCGTGAATTTTCAAAATTGATAAGAGATTCGGAATCCCCAATCCACAGGCTTCAAGAAGCACCCATTATTTTCCGAAATAGAGGTACGCGGAGTTTTCCTAAATTCTCATGGGCATAGAAAAATCATATTTTAGAATGGGGTTTTTGAATCTATGTATATATTCATGTATTAAATGTTTTAACATCATTGTTTTGGTCTTTTGACCTTCCCCAAAGTGATTTGAGAATATG
>NW_025826905.1:169182-171434 GCF_002878395.1 Capsicum annuum | reverse complement strand
AGATGCTGACA
This sequence comes from Capsicum annuum, assembly GCF_002878395.1. Lineage (NCBI taxonomy): Eukaryota > Viridiplantae > Streptophyta > Magnoliopsida > Solanales > Solanaceae > Capsicum > Capsicum annuum. The sequence continues at coordinate 171,423 of NW_025826905.1, read as the reverse complement.
TGAATGCTAAGGTATCTGATTTTGGCCTTTCTAAGCAAGTAACTCAATCAGATGCAACTCATGTTAGCACTGTTGTCAAAGGCACTGCTGGCTATCTTGACCCCGAGTAAGGTTCAAATCATTTATTATCCATGTCCAGTTTAATATTTGGTACTTCATAGCCTGAACCTCTCTTACTACTTGCCCACAGATATTATTCCACTCGACAGCTCACAGAAAAGAGTGACATATACAGTTTCGGAGTCGTTTTGCTTGAACTTATTTGTGGCCGAGAACCACTTAGCCACTCGGGGTCTCCAGATTCCTTCAATTTAATCCTATGGGTAAAAAACTCTTAAAATGTTCTACACTGCAAAGATTAGAGAAAAGCATTTTATTGACTTCCAGTAATACTCGTATGTTGTAAACTAATTGTGAATTTCAGGCAAAGCCGTACTTACAGGCTGGTGCATTTGAGATAGTAGATGAGAGCATAAAAGGAACATTTGATACAGAAAGCATGAGAAAAGCAGCTTTAATCGCTTCAAGATCAGTGGAGAGGGATGCATTGCGGAGGCCGAGTATTGCAGAAGTATTAACTGAGCTCAAAGATGCATACAGCATTCAACTTTCCTATTTAGCATCCGAAGGACTGGCCAATTGATAAATTAGACCTCCACTACTGCAGCTCATAATTAGCAAATTTGTAGTTCCTCTAGTTGAATCAAATGTCACTGTAACTATATGCCAAGTTCTAAATTCGTGCTCAGAAATGTTTTAAGTTATTGATAATATATCACATTTAACGGTTTCCTTTTCCCACACCCCAGACATTCACGAACCACCATTGATTTGGTTGGTGTAGAAATGCAAAATACGAGTATCTATTTAAAAGGCTTATTTCCAGCATCCTATCAGGGCAGAAGAATTTTCCAAAATCTTGGCCTGTAGTTCTGATGTTGTGTTGTTGTTGGGAAGCAGTAATCTTACTTGGCATTTGCGTAGATTGCTCACCGAAAAATCATTTTACCAGAGTATTAGTTTGCATATGCACTTCTATGACTAATAATCTTTTTGATCATATATAGATATTGACTTGCCTTCCGTAGAAACTAACCACGCACCATTTGTTAAAACTTTGACCCCTTTTCTATTAGTATCTTATGTGCTGGAAGATATTCAGACCAACTCGTCGCTACCCACCTCACTGGATAACTTTGCGTAAGAACCAACATTCAACAAAGGTATGGAAACTGGGGACAATGAATTAAGGATGACATAAAAGTTTCAAAATAAAATTGTAGTGACTCAAGTTTTAATTATGGCATAATACATAAATATTATCCTAAACTTGACACTAAATTATAACATTGACCTTAAACTTTGACAGTGCACAAATATGTCCGTTAACTATACAAAATCTGAACAAATAAACGCTTCTATCCTATGTGACAAAATGCGTGTGTGAATGCAAATTTGAGTGCTTCACGCTTAAAATTTGAGCCCCCAACAGAAAAAAAATGTTTAAATGACTATTATGCCCTTACCAATTCCTTTTTATAAATTTAAATGACTTTTCCTATTATTTTTTCATTATTTTCAGCTCATTGATGAAAATGGTATCTAATTTCGTTTGTCATTGCGGAAAAAGAGCGATAATGAAGATTTCTTAATTAGGTGGGTCAGCCTCATACGAAAAAATCGCGTGGGTATCTATATATATTATAAAGTAGAGGGCGAATTAAAGTTATATAATATATCTAAATATAATTTATTTAAATATTAAATTAAAGATGAAACTATACTAATACTAATAATAAAATTATAGTTTTAATAAAACGTTATTAAATTAACGTTATTAATAAAACGTTATTAAGGACAGTAGTAGTAGTATATTAAATTAACGTTATTAAAACATTATTAAGGGCAATAGTAGTAGTATACGATTGGATTAAAGTTATTAAAACGTTATTAATAAAATGTTATAAAGGGCAGTAATAGTAATATACGCTATTTAATGAATGTTATTAAATTATCGTTATCAAAATATTATTAATAAAACGTTATAAGCTAAGATTTTTACTAAAATATTGTTATTATTATTATTGTTATTATTATTATTATTAGTCGTAGGTAATAGTAGTAGTATATTGATAGCAACAATAGTAATGCGTAATATGTAGAAGTATAATAATAATAATAATAATAATAATAATAATAATAATAATAATAATAATAATAATAATAATAATAATAATAATA
>NW_025826905.1:124998-166182 GCF_002878395.1 Capsicum annuum | reverse complement strand
TCAAAGTTTAAGGTCAATGTTATAATTTGATGTCAAGTTTAGGGTTATATGTATGTATTATGCATTTAATTATAGGGGTGGCAAAAATTAAAATAAAGATTAAGGAGTTTGAATCATGTGTAGGAGTTGCCCTTAAAGTTTTTTATTTTACACTTTTACCTATCTTATAAAACCCAAGTTGTAACTAAATAAGTAGGAAAAAAAAGAATTGAAAATGCGACTCTTCTCCCTCACTTCTCTCTTTCAAGCTCTTGCACCATTATTATTGTTCTCATCGCTTCTTGTTTTTTTTTTTTCCTTTTCTTGTTGTTGTTGTTCTTTTTTTGCTATTGTTATTGGCGTTGCTGTTGCTAGTACTTCATTGTAATGACCCTTCACGTTATTTTTCATATTTTTGCTTATTTTCGCCGTCAGAGCCTTTCCATAGTTGCCTCAAGTCATTATGACTTGCTAAAGCTAACAGTTCAGTTATTGGGTAGTTCATTTGTTTTTTAGAGTCAATTCTTTGTCAAGATGTCTTCGCTGGTTCCAAATGGACACCGGGCAAAAACATCAATAAAAAGATCTCGTATGCAAATTTTGGCTGCACCAACAACTCTGGAATAGCGATTTTAGGCAGTGTGGACCTTTGGTTCGAGTCTCGAGGCACCCAAACTCATTTCAACCTATTGGTTGAAAAGTTAAGAAAATATAATATGGGTGTGGGATCCATATTTGATCGAAATGACCTCGGATGAAAAATTTGAGTGTGCTATTATAATGCTCGGGATTTTTGGTACTTGAGAATTTTCTGAGTTCTAAGCTTTCTGCCGACTCACCTAACAAGTCATAGGGTGTATTGATGGGCCAACTGACCTTAGTTGTAAGGTGTCCAGTGATTCGTATTTGAGTTTCTGTCTTGGGTACGACTTAAGGGTACGAGTCGTAAAATTTCATGATGAGTCATTGGGATGGAATCGTAACCAAATAAGAAATTAGGTGACTAAATTCTGCTCTGAGTACGAGTGGTTCACTATGAGCCACAAGGACTTGTTACGAGTCATTGGGTGCAAATCGCAGGATGTCCAGTGTTTACCCAATTGGGTTCTGTGTTGACTAAGACTGGACCCTATGAGTCATTGGGTCCCATTACGGGTAGTACTAGTGAGTCGTAGGGTTAATAATGTGTAGGGGTCCTAGAGACTGTCTTAGTCACAACTCGTGGTAATGATTTGTAAGAAGTATCTATGAGTTATTATTTGAACCGTAATCAATGACGAAACTTTGCCAGCTTTTAAGTTAAGGGCATTTTAGACATTTTTCCTCTTACCCAAAATAAAACCCACGTCTTATAACTCCTTTAGGGTATCATTAGCACTCAGAAATAAATCAAGTAACTTCTCAAACACTCAAAAAGGCTCTCTAAATTCCCTCAAGCAAGTTAAGCTAGGGTTTCATCAAGTTGGTTATCTAAGGGCTCAGGGGTCGATTTCTCTCTAAATTTCTTGGTTATTAAGGCATGTTACTCTTTCCTCATTGTTAATTTGTTAAAGCCATGTGCTTAAAATATTGTTCATGAGATGTTCATGTTGGTTTTAAAATAAGGGTTGATGGTTTTTGAATATCTATGAATTGAACAATGTTTCTCATAGTTGATATATGATTTTCATGCTTTAGTTATAGTTTTGAACGTGCAGGTGCATGGGTACAGTTAATGAACTAGGAAATTATGATTTTTCCAAACTTGTGACTTTTGAAGTGGTTATGAGGCCAACCCCATAATGTGAAACTAGTTTTTAATTATAAGAAATATGGAAATTTGTAAAATTGAACTAGTCTTGAACTATTGCATGATATAAAGAGTTATTTTAAACACAATGGCCTGATTTAATGAACAAAGGGAGGTGGTGTGCCCCCACCTTGTATTAAGGAACAAATAGAGTTGTTTTTTCCAAGTTAAAGAAATTTATTCTGGCATGTTGTTATCTTGCAAGTGTAGTTGATATGACGATAACAACAATATATGCCTTAAAGTGGAATATGATTCAATGAATGAGCATGTGTGATACTTCTTTTAATTGGGCTATAATATGTGTTATGTAGCTGAGTCGTGAAAGTGAAAGTCTGAGTGACCAATACCGAAAGTCGTGTTTGCCGGTGCAGGGGTCAAAGTGACCAGGGAGGTTCGAGTCCCTCTTATTATTATTTCATAATTAGAGAGGTTCAAATCTCCTATAAATTATTACATGATCTGGTGCTCAAGTCACCTTAGTATATGATTGGGATGTTCGAGTCCCCCGTGCATATATATTAGATTATTCTCCGATTTATGCGGCTACATACACTGGGGGCCGACCAGGGGTGAGAGCTGGGGATCATATATCCTATGGGTACATTTTATGACGGTTGAGCTACACAATCCGGGTTAAAGTTTTAAGCGAATGTTAATCCTTGTTCCTATCCCGACATATGAAGTATATATATATGCATTTGATCATGTGCATTGGTTTTGAATGATTTAAAACTGTTGATCATGTCATTATGTTATCCTTATCCCCGGGTTACATGCTAGCGTTTACCCCGCTAACCATCTTCGAAAGCTGTATCCCTACGTGATGCAGGAGTTGGCCATACTTCTACTTCTTCTGCTCAGTGATTAGGATTTGAGATCAGCTCATGAGTTGATATTGAAGTTGTGAGATTCCACACTTTGGAAGTCAACATGTCATGTTTTAGTCTCTAATGTCTCAGACTGTTTAAACTTGTTTTGCCTATAGTCGGGGGCACGTCCTAATACTTTATTGATATTCAATTATAGTTCTTTATTTAGAAGGCTTTGTTTGGACTACTGTGGCTATTGGGCGGTGTCGGTCGATTATTTATCTGATTGTCGGTCAGTGGTTATAGACTTGGTCTGAACTTTCTTAAGATTGTTGCATGCTATCTTGTTATATGTTTGGAATCCATCTGATATTGGGTGTGTTATATTTGTTTTGGTTAGGTGTTGGGGGTGATATCCAGTACACATAAGACTAAAGATACTCGTTATGACTGAGCCCTGGTTTGGTTCATAACAAAGATGATATCAGAGCCTAGGTTTGGTGTCATTGGGTGTCCACCAAAGTCGTGTCAAGTAGATTCTTGTTTATAAGTGTGTAGCGCGCTGCACTCATAAGGGAGAGGCTACGAGGCATTTAGTAATATTTTTGTTTCTTATTGTTCTATTTTAAGCTATAGAGTCTAAGGTCTTGAATCTTCTCTAATTTCCCTGTGTTCGCTCTTCAGATCATGCCTCCCAAAAGATCTGATGCTTGCAGAAACTCTTTTGTCCCGTCTGAGGACAATGTGGACGGAGCTCGTCCAACTCTAAGAGTTCAGGCTCGATCTAGGGTTGCTGCTTTTGATTGTCCCTAAGGAGCTTCATCGGTTCTCTCTATCCCTTCTCAGACACCTTGAGCTAATGTGTCTAATACTGAGTTTCTCCTGTCGATTTATTTGCTTACCCAGTTGGTTGCCTCCCAGACTGAGCGTGTTGCTTCTGTTATTCCATTATCTGAGGCCACTAGGATTGGCCAATTTATGAGGTTAAGTCCTCCTGTTTTCACTGGCTCTAAAGTTTATGAAAATTCTTAAAAATTTATTGATGTGATAGAAAAGATCTTTCATATGATGCGTGCTACTAACATGGAGGGTGTAGAGTTCACAACTTATCAGTTAAAGGATATAACATACCAATGGTATGAGGAGTGGGACCAGTCCAGTGGAGATGATACTGAATCTGCTTTGTAGGATAATTTCTCTAGTGCTTTCCTTGATCACTTCTTTCCTCTCGAGTTGAAGAAAGCAAAAGGTGAGGAGTTTGTGAATTAAAAGCAAGGTAGGATATCCGTAAATGAGTATGCCTTGAAGTTTCATTAGCTATCGCGTTATGCTCCTGAATTAGTGTCTAGCATGAGGAATAGGATTAGGAAGTTTACCTTTGGGTTGTCCCATAAGTTGATCTTGGAGAGTAAGGATGACTTGTTTAACAAGGATATGGACATCTCTAGACTGGTGGTGTATATACCACAAGTGGAGGAAGAAAAAAAGAAGCAAGCAGAGATGATTGAAAGGCTGAGCAAGAAATTTTGCTATTCGGATCAGGGTGGAGGTTAGCAATAGCCTGGTAGAGACAGTGGGAAGTGGTCTAAGAAGAAGTGGGGGCAATTTTGGTTCCTACTCTATGGCTAGTGCTCCTTATCTGAAGTCGTCGGGTGCTCGTCGTTTTCTGTACGATAGTGGGTTTAGACCACCAGGAGCCCAGCCGCAGGCTATGGGGCTCAGTCAGCTTCGTTATATCCTTCTTGTAGATTTTGTGGTCAGATGCATTATGGTTTTTGCGAGAAAAAAAGGAATAAGTGCTTTAAATATGGTCAAACTGGTCATCTACAGAGGGATTGTCCATCTAAGGTTGCTTCTGGGGCGAATAAGACTCCTGTTGTTGCTTCATCCACTCCTACACCAAAGGGTACTACTTCTGCTTCTGGCTTCGGCACTGGTCAAAATCATTTGTATGCTCTTGCCACTCGCTAGGATTTTGAGGCATCCCTCAATATTCTTAATGGTACTCTTAAACTCTTTTCTCATGATGTATGTTGTCTACTTTATCCTTTATTTACTCTCTCTTATGTGACCCCTTATGTGGCTATTTATTTTGGCTTTGATCTCGAGTGCATTTTAGATCCTTTTCTATGTCCACCCCGATGGGTGACTTCATTGTGGCTAGAAGGGTTTATAGGGGTTGTGTGATATCAGTCCATGGTAGAAAGACCTTGGTGGATCTGATATAGTTAGAAATGATACACTTTGAAGTAATTTTTGGGATGGATTGGTTGCATTCGTGCTATGCTTCTCTTAATTGTTGGACCTGAAGTGTCAGTTTCCATTTCCCAAGCGAGCCGGTAATCGAATGGGAAGGAAGTTCCCTAGTTCCTAAGGAAAGGTTCATCTCGTATCTTAGAGCCCGAAAAATGGTTTTCAATGGATGCCTCTATCACTTAGTGTATGTTAAGGATTCTAGAGTCGAAGGTCCTTCTTTGTAGACTTTCCCCATGGTCTGTGAATTTTCTGAGGTGTTCCCTGATAATATTCCAGGCGTACCTCCTGATAAGGAAATTGATTTTGGGATTGATCTTCTCCGGAAACTTATCCTATTTTTATCCCTCATTATAGGATGCATCTGACTGAGTTGAAAAAGCTCAAGGACTTGAAAGATCTTCTTGACAAGGGTTTTATCCAACCTAGTGTGTCTTTGTGGGATGCTCCTTTTCTCTTCACGTGTAAGAAGGATGGTTCCTTTTGGATGTGTATTGATTACCTCCAACTGAATAAAGTAACCATGAAGAACAAGTATCCAGTTTCAAGGATTGATGATCTCTTTGATCAACTACAGGATGCTAAGTTCTTTTCAAAATTGATCTTTGGTCTAGGTACCATCAGTTGAAGATTAGGGAGGCAGATATCCCTAAGACTACTTTTCAAACTCGGTATGGTCATTATTAATTTTTCGTGATGTCCTTTGGTTTGACCAATGCCTCGGCCGCATTTATGGATCTTATGAATCAAGTTTTCCGTCAGTTATTAGATTTGTTCGTGATTGTCTTTACTGATGATATTTTAGTATATTCCAAAAGTGAGGCAGATCATGCCGATTACCTCTTCCTTATGTTGCAAACCCTAAAAGATCAGCGTTTGTATGCAAAGTTCTTTTAGTGTGAGTTCTGGTTGAATCTTGTTACTTATTTGGGTTATGTCATTTCTAGCGAAGGGATCATGGGGATCCACAAAAGATTGCGGTGGTTAAGAAATGGACTTGACCCACGATTTTATCCAACATTCAAAGCTTCTTGGGTTTGGCCGATTATTATAGAAGGTTTATGGAGATTTTCTCTTCTATTGCATTTTCGTTGACTAAGTTGACTCAGAAGAAGGTGAAATTATCCTACTTTGATGCTTGTGAGGGTAGTTTTGAGAAACTAAAGGATAAGTTGACTTTGGCTTCGGTCTTGACTCTGCCTGAAGGCACTTATGGTTTTACTGTCTATTGCGATGCATCTCGAGTGGGATTAGTTGTGTGTTGATGCAACATAAAAAAATGGTTTCTTATGCTTCTAGGTAGTTGAAAGTTCATGAGAGAAATTATCCGACTCATGATTTAGAATTGCTAGCTGTGGTATTTGCATTAAAGATCTGGCGACATTATTTGTATGGGGTCCATGTTGGTATTTATTCTGATCATAAGAGGTTGCAGTACGTGTTCACCTAAAAGAAATTGAATCTCAGGCAAAAGAGATGGCTTGAGTTGCTCAAGGACTATGACATGAGAACTATCATCCAGGTAAAACTAATATGGTTGCTTATTCTCTTAACAGGTTGTCCATGGGAAGCTTGTCCTATGTGGATGAAGAGAAGTGGTATTTGGTTAAGGATATTCACCATTTGACTAGTCTTAGAGTTCGTCTCTTGGATTTTGAGAATGGTGGTGCGATTGTTTACGAGACGGTGAGGTCATATTTTGGTGCTGAGGTAAACATGAAGAAAATATTGGATCCTATTCTGATGCAAATCAAGAATGATGCAGGTAGGTAGAAATTGATGGCTTTTGAAATTAGTGGTGATGGTATCTTGAGGTACTAAGGCAGACTGTGTGTTCTCGATGTTGATGGGTTACGATAAAGAATTTTAGCCGAAGCTCATAAGTCGCGTTGTACTATTCATCCTGGTTCAACAAAAATGTATCATGATCTTAAAGAGATTTATTGGTGGAATAATATGAAGTAGGATGTGACCCATTATATGGCTAAATGCATGGTGTGTCAGCAAGTAAAGGTGGAAAACTTGAGGCCTGGTGGGTTGTCTCAAGATATTGAACTGCCGGTGTAGAAATGAGAGATAATTAATATGGATTTTAGCACCGGTCTTCCACCGTCTTGCCAGCAATTTGACTCGATTTGTATCATCGTGGATAGGATGATTAAGTCTGGTCACTTCTTGCCACTGAGGGCTAATTTCTCTTCTGATGATTATGCAAAGTTGTTCATCAAAGAGATCGTGAAGTTGCATGGTACTCCATTTTCCATCATATCTGATTGGGGTACTCAGTTCTTATCTCACTTTTGGAGGTTGTTCCAGCGATATTTGGGGACTAAGGTGATCTTTAGTACTACTTTCTACCCGCAAATGGATAGGTAAGAGGAAATAACAATTCAGGTCTCAGAAGATATGCTTCGGGCTTGTGTGTTTGATTTTGGTAGTAGTTGGGTTGACCACCTGCCTCTCATAGAATTTGCCTACAATAATAGTTATCACTCTAACATTGATATTTCTCCATTTGAGGCCTTATATGGTAGGAGGTGTAAATCTCCTATTGGGTGGTTTGAGGCTGGTGAAAATAAGTTGTTTGGTCCTTATTTGGTTCACTAGTCCATGGAGAAGGTGAAGGTGATTCGGGGTAGAGTTAAGGCCACCAAAGTCTCCAAAAGTCCTACTCGGATGTAGGTAAAGGGAGTTGGAGTTATGTGTTGGTGATTGGGTGTTCTTAAAGGTGTCTCCCATGAAAGGAGTGATGTAGTTTGGTAAGAAAGAAAGGCTCAGTACTCGTTTTATTGATCCGTACGTGATGTTGAAGAGGGTTGGTAATGTTGATGAATTGGAGTTTCCTTTTAGTTTGAGCTCCATTTATCTGGTATTTTATATTTCGATATTGAGGAAGTGCATGGGTAATCCTTCGATGGTGGTTCCTTTTGAAGAGGAGAGTATTTCAGAATCCTTATCTTAGGAGGAAGTCTCGATTGAGATTTTAGATCATCAAGTCTGTCGATTGTGGACTAAGGACGTGGCTTCAGTAAAGGTTCTTTGGAGGAACCAAAAAGTGGAGGAATCTATGTGGGAAGCCGAAGAGGACATGAAGTCCAAGTATCCATTCTTGTTTCTCATTCTGGATAATCATGCTTAAGGTATGTGTATTCCTTAACATATTTGTTTTCTAACTTTGTTAAAGAAAAGAGTGAACTCCTTGGCATCTTTTTTTTTATCTTTGTTAAAGGTAAGAGTAGTGGTATATGGAGTCAAATCATTCTAATAAAATCCTTATCCTATCTTTCGAGGACAAATGATCCTAAGGAAGGGGGGAGTATATAATGCCCTGGGTTTTTAGTCCTTGAGAATATTCTGAGTTTTGAGCTTTCTGTCCTGACAACGACTCACCCGATGAGTCATAGGGTGTCTTGACAGGCGAGGTTACCTTATTCATAAGGTGTCTAGTGAGTGATGTCTGAGTTTCTATCCTGGGTATGACTTGGGGGTGCGAGTCATACAGACTTATGATGAGTCATTGGGATAGAATCGTAACCAAATCAGAAATTAGGTGACTAAGTTCTTTTTTGAGTACGAGTGGATCACTATGAGCTGTAAAGACTTGTTACGATTTGTTGGATTTAAATCGTAGGATGTCTAGTATTTACCCAATTGGATTTTGTGTTGACTAAGACTAGACCCTATGAGTCATAGGGTCCCATTATGAGTGTTACTAGTGAGTCGTAAGGTTAACAATGTGTGGGGGTCCTAGAGACTGTCTTGGTCACGACTATGGTGATGAGTCATACGGAGTGTCTACGAGTCATTGGTTAACCCATAGTCAATGATGATACTTTTCCAGCTTTTAAGTTAAGGGCATTCTGGATATTTCTCCCTTTACCCAAATTAAAACTGACATCTTATAACCCCTTTAGGCAGTCATTAGAACTCAGAAAAAATCAAGTAACTTCTCAAACACTCCAAAAGGCTCTCTAAATTCCCTCAAGCAAGTTAGGCTAGGGTTTCATCAAGTTGGTCATCTAAGGGCTCAGGGGTCTATTTCTCTCCAAATTTCTTGGTTGTTAAGGCATGTTACTCTTCCCTCATTGTTAATTTGTTAAAGACATTGTTTAAAATTGTTCATGAGATGTTCACGTCGGTTTTGAAATAATGGTTGAGGGTTTTTGAATATTTATGAATTGAACAATGTTTCTCAAGGTTTATATATGATTTTCATGCTTTAATTATGGTTTTGAACGTGTGGGTGCATGGGTACAGTGAATGAACTAGGGCATTGTGATTTTCCCAAACTTATGACTTTTAAAGTGGTTATGACCCCAACCCTATAATGTGAAACTGGTTTTTAACTATGGGAAATGTGGGAATTTGTAAAATTGAACTAGTCCTGAACTATTGCATGATATAAAGAGGTATTTGAAACATAATAGCCTAATTTAATGAACAAAGGGAGTCAGTGTTCCTCCACCTTGTATTGATGAACAAAGGCAGTTTTTTTCCCTAAGTTAATCGAAATTGTATTGGCATGTTGTTATTTCCTTTCAAGTGTAGTTGGTATGACGATACCAACGATGTATTCCTTAAAGTGGAATATGGTTCAATGAATAGGAATGTGTGATACTTGTTTTAATTGGGCTCTAATAAGGGTTGGGTAGATGATTCGTGAAAGTAGAGGTCCGAGTGAACAATACTGGAAATCGTATTTACAGACGTGGGGGTTAAAGTTACTAGGGAGGATCGAGTCCCCCTAATTATTATTTCATGATTAGGGAGGTTCGAGTCCCTTATAAATCATTACATGATCGGGAGCTTAAGTCACCTTAGTATATTATTGGGAGGTTTGAGTCCCGTGCATATATATGAGATTATTCTTCAATTCGTGTGGCCACAGGCATTGGGGCTTGACCAGGGGGTAAGAGCTACGACCCATATAGCCCATGGGTACATGTTATGATAGTTGAGCTACACAATCCTGGTTAAAGTTTTAAGCGCATATTAAGCTTTGTTCTCTATCCCAGCATGTGAAGTATATATGTATATGCATTTGATTATGTGCATTGTTTTAAATAAATTTAAACTGTTGATCATGTCATTATGTTATCCTTATCCCTGAGGTACATGATAGCGTTCACCCCACTAACCATCTTCAAATGGTGTATCCCCATGCGATGTAGGAATTGGCCATACTTCTACGTCTCCTGCTCAGTGATTAGGATTTGGGATCAACTCATGAGTTAATATTGAAGTGGTGAGCTTTCAAACTTCAGAAGTCTACATTTCATGTTTTGGTCTCCTATGTCTTAGACTGTTTAGACTTGTTTTGGCAATAGTCGGTGGTATGTCTTGACACTTTATTGATATTCAATTTTAATTTTTTTATAAGGCTTTGTTTTGACTAATGTGGTTATTGTGCGGCATCGATTGGTTGTTTGACCGATTATCGGTCGGTTGTTATAGACTTGGTTTGAATTTTTGTAAGATCATTTCATGCTATCTTGTTATATGTTTGGAATTCATCCGGCATTGGGATGTATTATTTTGGTTTGGTTAGGTGTAGGGGGGATCTCCGATCAACGCGGGACTTGCGATACCCGTCATGGACAGACCCTAGTTCAGATCTTGACAACCATCTCTTTTAGAATGTCGAATTTGGTATGGTTACATAGTTCATTTGCATATATGGGATTTCAAATGAATCCCGAGGGCTTGTTGAAAACTTGAATGAATTTCCAAGTTTTAGCTATCATCTGGTGTAGCTGCAATCGCAAGACAAGGGCCGTGATCGCAAGCCAAGGGCCGTGATCGCGGTACCCTTGGCAGTGAAAGTATGTTGCAATTGTAATATCTTCTTTTGATGCAATGAGTTGCGATCATAGGTCCTGGATCACGATAGCGGGATCCGAGGACCGGTATGTGTATAAATAAACCCCAAAGTTGCGAATTCAGCCATTTTTCATCCATTACTTGAGAGCAAAACCCCTAAAGTGTGAGATATATAAATATTGAGACTTGTGGGTGATTTGGGAGCTTGAGTAACATTTATTTTTGCGATTATCTTCCAATTTGAGGTAAGAATTCTCCCTTTTCTTCGTGAAATTTCTTGATTTCTTTCTCAAAACTCCAAAACTTTTAGGGCTTGATTTTAGCCTTAATTTAGCTTGGTTTTCACCCATTTTTTAGTGTAATTATTCCTTGAGCTTAATATTATGTTGGGTTTGTTTCAAAAATGCGATTTTTGTGAGTACGACCTATATGGGTTTTTTTTTGTGATTTTTGGATCCGAAGCACAATGGTGCTATATGAGTATCATTATTCTCATATTGACGAGTAGAATGTGTTTTTGGTAGCTTGGCATCTTGATGAGGCTTTTCGAAAAAGAAAAGCAATGGTTTAGCAGTTCTTTGAGCTTTCTTCGGCGTCATGGTAGGCTAGGTTTATTACTTGTTAGATAGAGCTATCTCATAGTATTCTTATGATATTGTGTTAGATTTAGGGTGGGTTTAGGTGTTGGATTGATAAAATGCAAGACTTGGATTAGTTTGACCGTTTAGGATAGACTGAAACCATGGAGTTGAAATGCTTAGTTTGTTTCCTTATCCCTCAGGAGAATTGGACTTTATTACTCATGTTTAGCATGAGAATGCCTTGGATTTCTCAAGATTAATTAAAATGCTTTAAACACCAATGCTTAGGGTAAGATTGTTCTTAGTTCCTTCATTAAGGAAAGTTGCCTTAGTTAACTATTAGGCTTAGTTGTCATGTTTCAGAAGAACTTCTACCTTAGGGTTAAATTGTGTCTTGCTATACATCTAAGAGAGGATTTAGATACCTTATCCTAGTTCATGGTAGCATTTTACTTAGAATGTATTTTGTGGATTTAGAAGTGGGCTCTTTGACCAACCTTAAGTCAAGATTTATAATTAGTTTTCTTGAAACCCTATACGTTTGTTGATTGCATAGAGAATGCCCTCTTGAGGCAATATTGAGGAACCTTGGTACTTGTTGGTTATGATGAATGACATTGGGCGTAACGCCTAAATGATTATGCCGTATATATGATTTATTGGTTAAGCTTATGACAATCTATTGATTATGCTATTGTTTTGACTATTGATTAGACTACCGAATATACCATTAAATGAACCCTTGACTATGATATTGTCTAAGTCATAAATTAAGTTATTGACTATGCCCTGGATTATTTATTTCTCAAGCTATTGATAAGTTATCTTTTATGCTGATGATAAGTCATTGAATATACTATTGATAAGTCATTTCTCATGATATTGCTTATGATACTAATCATGCCAAAAAATTATGCTTGTAATCATGCTAGAAAACATCTCTATTGATGATATTAGCAATTGTGCAATGAATTATGTTAGAAGTTGTGCTTATTGATTATATGGAAAGTTATGTTACTAATTATGCTTGAAATCATGATGCCTGATTATATGATTGCTTATCCTATTACTTTTTCCACTAACTATGATGTTGTGGCTACCGATTTGAGTCCGGCAATACCGAAGGATGATCATGATGATGCATTGATACCCAACAAGGATAGAAGGATGATTATGATGATATATTATATCCGAAAAGGTCGGAGGATGATTATGATGATATTGATATCCAACAAGGTTAGAGGATGATTGTGATATAGTCATACCTGACAAAGCCAACAGATGTTATGTAATATATTGATGACCAACAAGGCTGATGGATGATTATATTGATGTGACTACTATGTGTACATCTACCGGTTCGAGTCCGGTTATACCCTATGTATGGCTATTATATATGTATATGCATATTAAAGTTGGGTATGATGTCAATATTAGGTATGTCTAATATAGCCCAAATGTGGTAAATATGATAATTAGTGAACTTGTGAGGATTAGTTATAATTGTTGATTAGTGATAGATGATATTAAAATGGTATAGTTGATGCTTAGTGATAAATAAAGATTAATGGTGGATATTGTTTGAGTGACTAATCATGACTAATTAATAAATGAGGATTAATTGTTAAAGGATGATCAGTTAATAAATATTGGCTAGTTGATAATTAATAATTAGTGGATATATGGTGAATAGTCATTAAATAATTACTAGAGGTTATATAATGACTAGTAATTTAATAAATTAGTTAATAAGAGATGGTTAACTAATAAGTGGATACTAGTGAGTATGGATGATAAGGTTGCTTTATGTTGGTAAATTATGAAATATTGTTAAATGGCCTATTGATTATTATTTTGGGATGATGGTTACTTGATGGTGAAGGTTAGTTATATGTTGGACGATTGCATTGTTTCATCTTGAGTGTACTCTCTAAGTGTGTGAGAGTCTATGATGAGTTATTTACTCTTCCGCACCAATTGGCGTATGAGAGCTAATTTTATTTGTGATTGCTTGTATTGATTCTTCATGATAAGTCATTATTCTTTATTTTTACTTATTATGCACGGTGATATTGGCATGTGTTGATACCTTATGTTATACTATTATTCCAATGTAATTACTTATTGGGTGCAACAATGTAAGAGATGATTCAGGTTCATTTATGTACCTAGACTTAGTTATGTTATCTTGTATTTTATCATACTTATATCATGATTTAGCTCAGTAGGCCACTGATGCCTACTCAGTACCCGTTATTGTGGTACTCATACTATACTTTTGTACCTTTTGGTGCAGATCTGAGTACTAGATGTCACTGTTGATTGTTGATCGTGCTGTGTTGATATTTTCAGAGATAGGGTGAGTTTTTAGAGTTTGAGTTACCTATTTTCCTTTTATCTTTTATATTCAGTCTTTTGTTATTGAGATATTTCTTTGATGTGCTATAGAAATACAACATTTTTGATGCTTAAAACGAAGAACATATGTTAGGTTTCTGAGGTTGTTTTGTTAGATCTAATGCGTTTGGGTATGTTTTGCAGGAAATCATGTTTTGGATGCTCTGTTCGTGAAAAAGATGAAAAAGGTGTTTCTGGCTACTTATGGGAGCAATTATGGATTTTTTGGACACTTTTCAAATTATTAGTGACCAAAACATGTGTGGGAATTGAATAAGAGATGAAAAAATAACTTCCGACACATGCTAAGTCAAAATGCAGACCTCATTTAGCACATGTGGACTGCATGTGGTCAAAGCATGTGTCAAAAGTCCAAAATTCTGAGAGCTAACATGCAAGATTTTTCGGTCCAAGCACATGCAGTCACTAAATGCCCCCACCCTATAGACCGTATGTACCACATGCGCCCAAGGCCAGGGCGTACGTAGGGACCACAAGTAGCCACTGACCCTCTTTTCTTCTATTTCATTCGGGATTTTTTTTAGGGTTTCCTTATGTACTATAAATACCATCTATATATTTTTTAGTAAAAGTTACACACTCTTGATACTTACAAACATATTTTAATTTCGAGATTTATTTTGGTCTTGGAATTCTCTTGTATTGATTTTAGTTGATTAATTCAGTTATAGTTTTGGGTTCTTACTTCTTATTATTGTGATTTCATCTTATGCTTTCAATCATGAATGTTGTTGATTACCTTACAAGCATGAGCGGATAAAAATCCTTAGTTAGGGTTGTGGAAACCTTAGCGGATTGACAATGTAGGGAAGTGCGATTGTTGTTCAGAATCGATACCCATGCATGCATTGTATTATCTTCACTTTAATAGTTATTCTAGTGGTTGCAAATGTTAGAATCCTGCCTAAATTATTGCTACTTGCTCTATAAGAAGAGTAGTGACTAGGAAAATATAATGACAACAACAATTTGGAGTTTAACTATCGATCCATGTTACTAGGAACTATCAAAGTGAGATGGTTAGATTTATCTAATAACTGGATATTCAAAAGGTAATAGTTAACTGGGATCAAGATAAGGGTTAGTACGGCGACATCTTGAGACTCAAAAGGTAAAGGCTGAAATCCTTCTGCTCGTCTAAAAGACTGTAGAAGGTACATAATTTATCAATCCATCATGCAAGGTATCGAGTTGGTTCAACAAAGCATGATAAGCCTATAGAGTTGAGAAGCCAGGGGAAACACAATTCTAGTGTTCATTCACAACTGATTATAACCAAAGTTGATAGTTACTACTAGGTCGATATTGATACTCAAAACCCACTATTTACTTTTCCAGTTCTTCCTGTTGATTACAATAGCTAAGAGCCATGATTCTACATATGCCCTTGGGATTCGACCCTAACCTTTGTTGGGTTACTATATTTGGCATCAATTACATCATCTTTAGAGTAGAGGTATAGCTTGGACGTCACCAAAGCTATGCACCATTGTCAGGGAGTATGGTGTTGATTAGTGAATTCAAGTTGTTGTAATTTTTGGGTTTTTCTTTTGTTTCTTCTTAGTTGGGTATACGCCAGTGTATACCTAACACACGGAGTAGAGGGAATCCTTTAATCCCAGTGAATCTGAATCCATAGAGGATTCTACAAACACCTCGTAGGATGCTGGAACAAAAAAGATGATATTCTTAAAGGGTTTTTTTGATGATGTGCCTCTCCCTCCTTCTGAAGGGGTACATAATATTATTGATCGATAGACTGGTGAGCCTTTAGATCAAGATGAAAATGAGTGGAGGAAAATAGAAGAAGCTCAGTGGATAGATAGGAAGGCAGAGCTAGTTGAGCAAAGATGAGAAGTAGACCACCGAGTAACACTCGGTGGAAACCAAAACAGAACTAGAGGATGTCGTGCTCAAGTAATCCCAGTGTACCAATATTTTCAGCCATATGAGGATGATGATGAGGATCTGGAGTATGTTGAGCTGGAAGAGACTTGAGCCATTATTCCTTCTGTTTTACCCCCTGATGTCAAGTTCAATATCTTAAGTGCTATGATCAGACTTTTATATTTGAAGAGTGTGGCGGGGTTTCCTACAGATGACGCAAATATGCATCTGGATAACTTTACTTGGATTTATACTTATCCAAATTCAGGGATGAATTAGTAGGCGCTTAGGTTAAGGTTGTTCCATTCTCACTTACATGAGAAACATCCTTATGGATTGGGGAATTACCAAGAGAAGCTATCACTACATGGAAGAAGTTGCACAGGTAATTCTTGAACTAATTCTTTCCTCCATCTAGGATGTTTCAGCTTAAGGACGATATTTATAATTTCAGGCAGCTGTAGTCTGAGTCCATGTATGAGTCTTGGTTCAAGTTCAAGAAAAATTTAAGTATGGTACCTGACCATCAGATTTTAGGAACAAAATAATTGGAGTTAATCTATAGAGCCTATAGAGCCTTAACCATTAATTCAAGAGCCATGGTAGACGCTATCTTTGGAGGAGTGCTTATGATATTGCTTTGGGAGGTAGCTTCAGATATTCTAGACCAGATCTCTCTCACTAACCAAGGGTGGCAAACTCGAGAGGCTGAGAAGGGTTCTAACACATGCTATGGTTTCCCCCAGTGACCAGAGAGTAGCTAATGATTATGTAGCATAAGAGATTACACTGCTGAGGACAAATCTTGGGTTCCTGGTAAACCAGTTCGTGACTATGAATTTTGAGAAAGTTCATGCAGTAGGAGCACATGGTATAACTTCTAAGAATGGGATCCAAAGCTTTCTTCTCATTCACCTCAATACCAAGATATGATTTAACCATATATTGCACAATTAACCCTCCATCCTCATAGTCCAAAAGATGAACTCCAAAGTTAGCCAACCGGTGAATATCCTTCTCCAATCCTCACCTCTCTTTATCCACATGAGATAAACTTCCCATAGACAACTTGCAAGAGCATCAACAACTACATTAGTTTTACCTGGATGATAGTGAAGACGTATATCATAGTCCTTTACCAAATCAGCCACCACCTCTGCTGAAGATTTGATTCCTTCTGAGTAAACACATACTGCAAGCTCTTATGATCGAAAAAAATATCTACATGCACCCTATACAGATAATGATGTGAAATCTTCAAAGCAAAAACCATAGATGCCAACACCAAACATGAGTCAGATAATTTTTTTCAAGGACCTTATTCTTTCTTGAAGCATAGGCCAGTACCTTACCGTGCTTCTTCAATGCACAACCTAGTACCACATGGAATCCATAACAATATACAACAAAACCATTAGTACTCTTAGCAGGGTCAAAACTAGTGTCAAAGTTAACTTATCCTTCAACTTCTCAAAGCTACCCTCGCAAGCATCTGACCACAAAAACTTAACCTTTTTCCAGCATCATATTCGTCAGTAGAGCAGCAATAGACGAAAATCTCTTTACAAACCTCCTATAATATCTATCCAAGCCCAAGAAGATCCGATTATGAGTTGGAGTTGTCGGTTTAGGTCACCACTTTACCACCTCAACTTTCTATGGATCTACTTTGACACCCTCACTAGAAACAACATGACCAAGAAAAGTCATAACATTCAACAAAAAATCACACTTAGGTAATTTAGCATACAGATGCTGATCCTTAGAGTCCGCAACACAATTCGACAGTGATTGGCATGATCCTCCTCTCTCTTAGAATACACCAGAATATCATCAATGAAAACAATAACAAACAAGTCCAACAACTGTAAGAACACCCAATTCATAATATCCATGAAAGTAGTCAGAGCATTAGCCATTCCAAATGACATCACCAAAAACTTATAGTAACCATAACGGGTTCGAAAAGTAGTCCCAGGAGTATCATCTCACTAATATTCAACTGATGATAACCCAAGCGAAGATCAATCTTAGAGAAATATCTAGCACCCAGAAGTTGGCCAAAGAGATTATCTATCCTAGGAAGAGGGTACTTATTCTTCACTGTCACCTTATTCAACCGTCTATAGTCTATGCACATCCAAAGAGACCAATCTTTCTTATGCACAAAAACACAGGGGCACCCCGTGGGGAAACACTAGGATGGATGAAACCCTTATCAAGAAGATCTTTTAACTAATCCTTTAGTTCCTTCAACTCGGTCAGAGTTATTCTATACGGGAGGAATAGAGATTGGATGGGTATTCAATATATGCTCAATCCCAAAGTTTATTTCCCTATCAAGAGGAATACCAGGAAGATTATTAGGAAATATCTTAGGACATTCATTAACCACTGGGATAGATTGAAAAGAAAGGCTCTCAAAGCAAAATCTTAAACCTATATCAAATAATAAAGACACCCCTTGGAAATCAATTTACGAGCTCTAAGAGAGGAAATAAACCCCCCTTTAGGCACAAAAAACCATTTCTTCCACTCAATTACTAGTTCATTAAGGAATTGAGAGTAGACCTTACGAGTCCTACAATTTAATGGATCATAGCACGACATATAACATCAAAATCCACCATGTCCAACTCTACCAAATCCACCAAGTTCTTCCTATGAAAAATGGACACCACACAACCCTTATATACCTTTCTAGCAACAATAGAATCAACCACTGGGGTCAACACAGATAAAGGTTTAGCATTAGTCTCGGGACCAAAACTAAAATCCATAACCACATAAAGGGTATTATAAGAAAGGCTAAACCCAAAATTAGGAAAGTAATACACATCACGAGAGAAGAGTTATAACGTACCAGTAACCATGTTAGGAGATGCCTCAGATTCCTAGGGAATAGCCAGAGCATTAAGATGATTTCATCCAGTGTCGGTACCTAAAGTAGCACCCTTTGGTGAAATAGCAAAAGAAGTAGCAACTGGGACCTTATTAGCTCCCATGGTAACCATAGTTGTCCAACAATATCACTTATATGACTAGCCTACCCATAATTATAGCACTGATTCCTCCGATCATCACCACTGACCACGGTGAAGTTTTCTAGCAAATCGACAGGGAGGAAATAATTGGGTTGAATGAGCTCCACTAGCTTGAGATTTGGCACGCTGTGCCTTAAAACCATTGTTAGCCTAAAATCGACGATCACCAGATGGCTTAGGATAAAGGGAACTTGCCGTCTAATTAGAATTAGAACTCCACCAAATCTTTCTCTTGGACCACTATATACCATCTCTTTCACTAGCTTGCTGGCCTCCACCCTGCTCTGAATATCTGAAATTCTTATTCTACCTCTCTCCCATCTCTACCTATTTTTTTTCCTCCTTCACCTGCTTCATATAAGCCACAAGTATGGAAAAATCCATATTATTATTTGACATCGTAGCCTTATACCTCAATATCAAGTCATAAGACAAACCCAAAGCAAACTTCCTCATCCTATCCCTTATGATAGACACCAACTTCAGAGTATAATGAAACAAATGATAGAACTTCAAGTCATATTCCTTCACATTCATCGAACCCTAATTCATATATACAAACACCTTCGTTGTAGCTTACATCAACTTCGGAGGAAAGAAATGATCAAGGAATGCACTAGAGAACTCCTCCCAAAAGCCCGTTCAACATCATCACCCCTCAACTGCTCCCACTCCTCATACTATTGATATGCTATATCCTTAAAATAATACGAAGAAAATTCCACACCCTCCACATAAGTAGCATGCATCACTCGAAAAATCTCCTCCATCTCATTAATAAATCCTTGATGATCCTCCTCAACCTTAGAGCCTGTGAAGGTTGGGGGATTCAACCTCATAAACTGATCAACTCAAGTATCTTCAGAAGAACTCACAGCAACACTAATAGTACCAGATTAATAAGACTAATATGTCTCTAGCTGGGCAAGCAGACAAATAAAATGACAGAACTCCATATTAGCAATATCTTTTTAAGGTGACTGAGCATGAGTTTCACAAACTGGAGAAGGACTAGTGGGGACCAGTGGAACCCTGAGTGGAGTAGCAGAATCTGAAGCAGGGACCCTAGACTAGGTGTGCACCTCATAAGCAGGTCGAGTTCCATCCACATTATCTACAGGTAGCATAAAGAGTCCAATAGAGTTTCTACAAGCTCAGATCTTCAGGGAGCTATAATCTAAAGTATGAGTAAGCCAGAGATTAGAGGAATCTTTTAAGTAACCAAAACCTATAACCCAAAATAGAACACAAGAAAGGGAAATATTCCTAACTACCTCGTAGCCTCTCCTTTATAAGTGTGGTGCGCTACACTCCCATAAAAGAGACTCTAATTAACACAGCTTTGTAGACACCTAATGACCCTAAACCTATACTTTCATACCAAGATTATCACGACCCAACCCCAAACCTAGCCATGATGGGTATCTTAATCCCAGCATTGGCTGGAGACCAGCCCCATAGTTTGTCCAATCCAATCATGATATAGTATCATAGAAAAAGCAATTCAAGTAATCATATGGAAGATAAATAACCAAGACAAAGATTCTATGATCTCAAACTAATATACCAATACACAGTTGTCCAAAAAAGCCTTTAAAATAGTCCCAATAATAACTAGGTTGGGACATGCCCCAGACCATTGACAAAAAGGAATCCAAAATATGAAAAAAAACTGATAGGATTTCGATACTCATAAGGAAAATAATAAAATGTCCAGACTTTTGGAAAATGGAGGCTTACCACTTCAATACATACCAAACAATTAACTAGAATCCACCTAACTTATGGTTTCGAGATGGGAATTTCACCTACGACATGAGCAATTAAGTCTACTCCACCTAACTTATGGTTTCAAAATAGTAAAATAGTCCAAATAAGGATAATCATACTAACCATGATTCAAACACCTAAACCACTTCCTAAATCAATCATAATATGATAATCATTCTATGAATTAGCTCAATCTATAAAGCAAGTAATAGGATTCTAGATGTCTAGTAAGTATTTCACCTTATGGCTCAAATCACTCATCTAATCCCCAAACTTCAATATTCAAGAATAAGTCACGATGTTCTACCCATAATCAATCTTAATACTCTTATTTACATGCAATATATAAAACACATTATCTTGGAAAAAAGGTAGACAGAAGCGTTCTGCAATGCCGAACCATACATCTTTGAACCATTCACCAAACATCTGTCTTTACTCCACGATCCCAAAATGCCGCTATGCTATAAAGATCATTTTTTATGCATCATAAGAGTCAAATGATACCCATATTTCTATATAATGGGTTGGGGAAAATTTTTGGTCAAGAAAGGGCCTGCGGGGCCCGTAAATGTAATCCAAAATTGAACCCGTCCCTAGGTCCCTTGAAGTATAAGAAAGTTGTCCTCAAAAGTTGAGCACAAAAGGACCACAAATCGGGTATTAAATCAACCCTTAAATTTTAGGAATTTACAGCCGTAATTTCTAAGAATTTATCATGAATTTGGATGGAAATCAAAGAGAAAATCAATAGTAAATGACCAAAAGGATTAGGCTAGCTTACCTTAGCTTATTTGGATGTCGCCCCACAGTTTTATCCTTTTTGTGATCTAAACTTGGTGTGAAATTTATGGAAAGAATATTCAAAAATTGGGAGAAAGAATAGGGTTAAATATGGGGTTGGGAGATGCTATAGTGACTCAGCTATCGTGATCGCGACCTGCAAAGGGAAAAACCTATTTCGCAAATGCAATTTATGGTTATCGCGATTGTGATTCTAACAATGAGTAAAAATCATTTTACAAATACGATTTATGAGTAAATCACATATTGAGAATGTGATTTATGTCATAGGGCATAAATGTCATATGGCAATCGCGATTTATATATATCGCGATCGCTCAAGAGACTTACATCAGATTTTACTAAGTCCAACATGGACTTCGATAGGTTATTAGGATTTGTTCAAAACCTCGTGCGTGCAAACAAAACATGCTACCATATCAAATTTGATGTTCTGGACTAATGGAACCATTAAAACTTTTATTTGAGATCATTTTGACTAAATATTGGGCCCACACCTATAGTTTTATTTTTACATAATCCGCCTAATAGCCCAAAACAAGTTTAAAAGCTTTTGGACCTAAACCAAGGGTCCCCCTAGCCTAGAATTAATATTGCAAAGCTTATGGAATTATTGGAATCCTCATCCGAGGTCATCTACTAGGTGTTTTGGTCCGAGACCAAATCTTAAACAACAAAAACTTCTAAATAGTAAAATGATCCTAAAATTGAATCGAACTGTCCGATCACTGAATCAACAAGTCTGGCAAGTTATAAATGACTTGTAGCCATTATGGGAAGGCTCAAAACACAAAAAATGTATGCAAATTGAGGAAATGACCTGGAGGTTCATTATAATATCCACTAGTCCTTTCTTTTGTGAAAGTCAATGGGTAGAAAGATCTCAAAAGCTCACAAGGGCATAGTACTAGGTCCACATGCTCAAAACACAACTCCCCAGATAACCTCTCAAAAGAGACAATACTTTAAAGGGATTTTTCTATAGGTATCCCTTTTTCAACCAACTTCCGCACTTTACTTCAAAATAGCCAAAACTCAACCTCAAGAACCAACTGGCCACCCACTGAACTGAGGAGGGGATGCATGCAAATTCAAACCACGACACACTGATACCATACCGATACTAGCACAATCCAACAAACTCTCATCCAACCTAAAGGCAACCAAGGAATGAGTCATACCACTGACTTCAAATAACAATATCACTTTATGTTGCCATTCCACACCTGTTATCCACTCTAAAGTGGGATAAAAATTACATGAGACTCATTCGAGCAATCTTATCACTGAAAATTTGAAGAACTAAGGTTGATCTACTTAAAGTCCATATGGCAAGCATGAGAATAATCCAATATAGAGCTAACTGAGCATACAACATAGATAATGAATGGCTACAATCTAAGTTGATGTGACAACTAGTCTAGATAATCCTTGAAACTCCTACCAGTTTTCTGGAGCACAACCACTCAATACTGAATAATATGCTTTAGGATGTCCTAAAAACTAAGAACAAAGATATGCAGAATCTAACTCAACCATGTTACTATCGCTAAGTATATCATTCAAAAATATCAATAAAGACTGACCACCCGATGTTAAAGTAAAGGAGCCAATATCATGTCAATGGACTATTATTTGAACACATATCAACCATAATCCATCAAATCTCAGGAAGACCGAATAGGTAACCATGGAGTAGGCTTAGTCAGACTAAAGATGAAATCCTAATAGAGTCAAATTTGAAAACAAAGGTAGCACTCAAGCTCCATAACTCAATGCTGAAATCTAAACACCAAAGCTGATACACTCGATCACAAATACCGAAACCAAACCTGAAGATTGGTAAGCATTCATACTCTAAATCTATCATAACATCCAAAAAGCCATTCCAAGGTGTCAAATCTAAAATTAAGCCAACAAGTCTAAGCCAATGCCAAATACTCAAATCGACTTAACCATCCAAATCATACACATCCTTACCAAATCATGTAAGAATTAAAACCATAATGTAGCTAAAGAATAAAATCTCCACAAAATATAAATCACTAGCTGAAAACACAAGAGATCACATCCATATCTGCTGGAGAGCATGAACCACCAAAGCATACTCAAGAACTCCCCGACGCTGCAAACTACACTAGTAATAGGAAAAAATTTAGCAACTTAGAGAAATTCAACTTTAGCCAGAAACTAATCAATCCAACACTCCATCTCGACAAGGAACACCTGCAAGCATATATCACTAAGGAGTATCACTCCACTAAGTCTTAGTAGGCCGAACAGATGCTAAAATGAGGATTTCTTGAATCCACCCAAATAGGACAATCCTAACTCAATAACCCCATGAATCACCTTATCGAGGAAGAAAATGCAAAGGTAAAGAACACTACTAGAAAATGAACCAAGCAATTCAATATAAAGAATTTCCAATTTGCCAACTTAGGAAGTAGTAATAAAAAATATCACTTATCTCCAATTTACATAAATCCACTAGAACAAGAATCTTACCACGGTAAGATTAGAGTATGCAACACCACACCAACACTAAAAACACACTATTGCCAAGCGACAAACCTGACAAACCTGAAAGGCAAATCTAAAACCTTTCAAGGTCAACATCAAAATCACTATCAGGTGATAAACTAACTAAATTACAAGAACAATCCCTAAATTGGTCAACCTTTAAAATGGGCTACATAAAGAGGGATAGACAAAATAAAAGCCTTCATAACCCACAAAATAAGTCCAAGAATACCAAACTCAGGAATGGGTGATATAACAGAATTTCCAACTCTAGAACCATAATAAAACCATCAAAGGTCATCTTACCTTTAATACCATAATCTACTCCCAATCAATCATTCACAATGAACAAAAGATAAAAATGACCAATCCTCATCCCGCTATAGAAGAGAAATTATTCGACCAAGCTATAGTTTCTCAAACCAATGAATAAGAATCACTAGATATGGAATTCTAACTAGACAACACAAGTATAATCATCTATCAAGAGAGAATAGATAGCTTTAATCAATGGCAATAACAATAACAATATAAATATCAATATAAGAGAATAGGCAGTACCAAAATGAAAATCAATAGCAAACACCACTCAAGAGCTACAATAAGGCCAATTTACTAAGATAAATGGGACCTGAACCCAAATGATATACCCTTAAGAAAATATCAACAATGATCTATTCCATCCACTACTAAAATAAACATCCATAAGGGTAGTCAAATAATCTTAAATTTAACAAGGCACATAGCTACTAATATGAACTTATCAAGTCATATAATTATCAATAGGAATGAAAACCTCAATACACATAAATGAAAAGGTAAATATGGGAGATAAAAGAACACCAATCATGATGAACTCCACAATCACATATCTGATTGATCTAAGAGAGAATAAATTTGAATGGTTCCAAACTTGAATGGACCTACTGAATCATCAAATGAGGCGCCTAGCGGACAATATCTAACTAAAGGTGCCACAACATCATGAGGTTGATCTAAATGAGGTAAATGACTAGTAATCCCATATCAAAGACACTCTCTAGATAAGTGACCAATCTCTAAGTTATCGTAGAAAACTTCTAAAGCCTTAACCTAGTGAGAAACATGAACTAAGCCTAATTGGCTAGCCAACTGATGCTGAGAGCACTCTTTACTATGATGATCATCCATTCTGCAGTCATAGCCAACCTCAAGTACTCTAGGCTGGTGGGGAATACATGCTAACTCTATCTGAAGAACCAAATCATGTCCAGGGCATTGCCCCAACCAAAATAAGCCCATGGAATACTCTAAGATATTGCCCCTACTAATCCAAAAAATTTGCCATATCCTAAAGACCTATATTAAATACTCTGCAAAGTCCGATGAGAACTCTTTCCTCTATGATCACTATGACTAACCTGAGAACCACCTATAGTTTAAAACACCTTCTACATAGAATTGATAGGCTCTAAGTAAAGCTAACCTCCACCGAAAGGATCCTCACTCTAAAATGAAATACCAATAGCACTATACTGATATCATGGCCTCTTACCACCATATCTATAAGTTTTAATGTATGCTCTCTCTATGCCCCTTGCATAATAAATAACCTACAAAAAAAAAAGACCCAACTGCTATCAAGTGCTCTGATGCCAAATAGAGTGGCAATGCTAATCCTATAATAAATCTACGCACCTTGTTCTCTTATGAAGGATATAGTATAGAAATATGCCTGACCCACTTAAGAAACTCAATTTTGTACTTTGAAACTGATAAGGAACCCTAATGAGCACCAACAAATTCAACTCAGGTCTGAGAACTACTTGATGAACTGAATGTCATCCCTAACTATAAGGGATTTGCAAACAGGATTGGGATCCCTAATTTTGAACCTCAAAATATTGAACTAGTCATGAGCTCAACTGGAGCCTGACTGGCCCTAAATTCTCTGGATAATGCTGAAGATTTTCGACATCCATCCCCGACTCTCTAGTTCAATGTTATACTAAAACTCCAGAAATGCATATTGAAGTCCCATCTGCATCTATCGATAATCTTACATCATCTATCTGGGACAAAAGAGAGTAAATGAATATGGTTGAGGATCATGGCAATACAAACATATGAGTTGATAAATAAATTTCCTAAGAACTCCATGTAGCCTCCCAAAGATAGGTTACAAACATCTTCGTACCAATCCTGAAGACTCTACTAAATACTTTGCTCTTGTACCAATATATTGGTAAACCTAGGCTCTGATACCAATTTGTCACGATCTGATTTCCCAAGTCATGATGGCTCCTACTATAACTAAACAGTAGGAAATCCAACCTATTCTCTAGAACTACTAGTAGTGTACAACCAAGAAAATAAAGAAATGAATACAGAATAAATATCGTGAAGGACAAGAAAATGAAGGAATGAATGTAGAATAAATATAGTAAAAGGCTAACACTCATATGATAATCCTAAATTCTGGTGGAATCATTACAATAGCTTCAACTATTAACAAGGATAAAAAATAAGGTACTAAATGAATATAGATATACAACTATCTCTGAATACAACATAGAGATCAGTCCAGTACATAAAAGGGAGGAAAGTAATACTCCAGATGCCAGGAGGTCACCTATTTCTCCGAACCATAGCTGCTTCGAACGACACATACAATAATAGTGATAACCTGTACTATAATCTAAAGGCTAAAAGTGTAGTATAAGTACATACATATGGCAGCCAGTAGACAACTACCGATTTAGCTCCAAAAATAATGCAAAAATACATAAAAAGTATGCAAAAATGTAAACTACACCCAACTGTCCAACAATAAGATAATATAGATAAACTATCCTATTCATGTCCAAGAAACTAAGATAATAAGGCCAAGGTGGTAGTAAGGATTAAATATACCATTCTAGCCATAGTCAGGAGCCTCAATTCTATACCATATATCACTGGCCAATATGAGAATAAAGGGTGAAAAAAGGATATATATATATATATATATATATTAGTATACAAGGCTAGGAAGAGAATATATAATCTAAATAAATAAAGAGAGGAAGAGATATATGGTACTATCATAGCTACATATAGATATAGATATGTATATATATAAAAAATAGGTCAACTCATGGTACAACCTAAGTCATCATACTAGTATCTTAAGGCATCATAATCCTGGTGGAAACTAGTGCTAATATAATAAGGATCTCTAATTCGTACATCTAAACATGAGATAACTTACTGAAATGAGGCAATAGTAAAGAAAGAAATCTGAAAATCAAGGTCTAAAACCATAATTACTAATCAATGGATAATCATGCATATAAGTATAACCACAATGTATGAGCGCCAGAATCATACCTCAGATTGCAATACCAATCAAATAATTAGCATATTACATACTACTAATAATAATAATGGCAGTAATAATAAAAGGTAATCGACTAGCTCTGACAAAAAATACCTAACTAGTACTTTCATAAACAACTACCGTTATTGGCTCAGAAGATTTAGTCAATAATCAACAAACAACAGTCTAAGCCAATACCTATGCAACTCCCATACGGCTGATCGATACAAGATCCATACAATATACCCCAAGCAACACTCATACATATACCTATGCATCCCTTATAAGGATTATATATATAGGCACATACTGGTGATAGGCAATGCGCACACAAGAATGAATGACAAGACATACTTCATAATACCATAAAGTAACTCAATGTATAAACTAATCTCATCAATATAATCATCAACTGTTTGATGTAATCTGAAACCAATATCATCAACATTATCATCACCCACTAAACTTAATCTGGAAATCATATCATCAATATCATCATCAACTTCCAGACATAATTCGTAACTCATTTCATCAAAATCATTATCGACCACCAGACTTGAAATAATATATATATATATATATATCAATAACATAATACATTGACCATGCATTCAGTACTAGATTTACACACATATATATATAAATATATAGGTATATAATTGTAAGGCTAAAACTTTGGCAAAAGAATGTAAAATTATAAATTTATTGCCCGGGGTAAACTTTGGGACTAAATCATCTTAAAGGTTTAGAAAGAGGGTCAGAATCTCTCATGACTGGAGTAATAATAGTATCAAAATCATAATTAGAATCTATCTTTGTAAAATCTTTAAAATAATTTTTTTCAATCTCATTACACATAAATCATCTATTTAGATCATATGATTTCCATTATGAAGAAATTAGGTTTTAAGCTAAAAGGTGGGCTTTAACTCTATTTAGGAAAATAATATTAATATCATATTTTGTTAGAATCATACCATTTATCGTATTTAGTGATCATGAATGTACCAAATATATGCATGCTATCACCATTATTCTAACAATGAAATCATAAGCCTCAATATGTCAATAAACTATGACCACATCCTTTACAAGGATAAACCATTTACCAGGATCCAACCCATATCATAACACGACCTTGGTCCTAATAATATGTCTAGATTAACTACAACATCATAATCATAGACTTAGACCCACATACATATCCAGAATCCATATCAATATTCATGTCTATAAGCCATCTCATATCTATAAGTTGTCTCATATCTATAAGGCATATTATATCTATAAGCCAAATAATATCTATCAGGCATATCATATCTATAGGTCAAATCATATCTCTAAGGCATATCATATCTATGGCTGAAATCATATATATAAGTCATCCCACATCTATGAGGCATATCACATTTATGAGTCCTATCACATCTATGAGGCATAATTTTATCATTTATGGTGTTTATGACTATATCATTAAGAATCCCGATAGGCCATATCATTAATTAAATTTGAAAGCCATATCATGGATATGAGCTATTAATCATAATCTGGATCATCACCATTCACCGAGTCTAGAATTAGCCTCATAGTAAAGGCTCATTAGTCACAACTATGTCTAACATGCATAAATAAGTTCTCAAGGCCAACATAAGTCGTGGCCTAAGGTAGGCTGGAGAAACTCACTTCTAATGCTCAAAATATAAAATTAGAAAGTTCTTACCCAAACTTGGGTAAGGTAACTAAATTGAATTCTAGATGGTACATAAGACATAACTAGCCCTAAGATAGGAATTTCACCTAGGAGATAAGCAATTAAGTCTACTCCACCTAACTTATGGTTTTAAGATA
The DNA here is from genome assembly GCF_002878395.1 of Capsicum annuum. Classification (NCBI taxonomy): domain Eukaryota; kingdom Viridiplantae; phylum Streptophyta; class Magnoliopsida; order Solanales; family Solanaceae; genus Capsicum; species Capsicum annuum. The sequence continues at coordinate 137,317 of NW_025826905.1, read as the reverse complement.
GCTAAATAGTCCAAATAAGGCTAATCATACTAATCACTCTACCAACACATAAAAAACATCCCAAATCTAGCATAATATCCTAACCATTCTATGAATTAGCTCGATCTATGAGGAAAGTAATAGGATTCTAGACGTATAGTAAGTATTTCACCTTATGGGTCAAATCACTTATCAAACACAAAACTTTAATTTTCAATACTAAGTCACAGTGTTATACCCATAATCAATCATAATAATCTCATTTACATGCAATACATAAAATACATCATCTTGTGAAGAAGAGTAGACGGAAGCGTACCTTAGTGCTGAACCGCAAATCCTTAAATCATTCACCAAATGACCATCTTCACTCCATGATTCTAAAATGTCACTACGTTATCAAAATCATAATCTACATGCTATTAGGAGTCAAACAAGATCCATATTTTCATATATTAGGTTAGGTCATATTTTGTGTCTAGAACGGGCCTGTGAGGCCCATAAACAGAATCTAAAATTAAACTCATCACGAGGTCCCTTGAAGGATGAGAAAGTTGTGCTTAAAAGTTTAGCACAAACGGAGTACAAATAGGATCTTAAAACAACATTTAAAGTTTAGGAATTTAAAGCCCTAAATTCTAAGAATTTATCATTAATTTAGATTGAAATTGAAGAGAAAATCAATTGAAATGACCAAAAAGGATTAGGCTAGCTTACCTTAGCTTATTTGGATGATCCCCCACTCTTTTATCCTTTTTGAGATCTAAACATGGCATAAAAAATGATGGACAGAATGGTGGAAAATTAGGTGGAAGAAGAGAGTTAAATATAGGGTCGGGAGTTGCTATCACAACTCAGATTTGCTATCACGGCCTGCAAAGGGTATAACTCATTTTGAGATGGCCATCGCCATCGCAATTCTATCGAAGAGTAAAACATATTTTCCGAACATGATTTATTTGTAAATCACATAGCTCGGATGCAATTCATGGCACAAGGAAAAAATCTTATATGGCAATCGTGATTTATGGCTATCACGATCGCACTAGAAACCTGCACCATATTTTACTAAGTTTGAAATGGACTTCGATCAGATGTTCGAGATTCATTCGGAACCTCCTGTGAGTAAACAAAATATGCTACCACACCAAATTTGACATTCAAAACTTAATGGAATAATCAAAACTTTTATCCAAGATTATTTTGAATAAATGTGAGGTCCAAACCTATCATTCGATTTTTCACACAATTCGCCCAATATTCCCAAATAAGTCTGGAAGCCTCGGGACCTAAACCAAGGGTACCCCTATCCTAAAATCAATGTTTTAAAGCTAATAACACTGTCAAAACTCTTATCCGAGGTCATCTACTAGGAGTTTTGTTCCAAGACCAAATCCTAAACAACAAAAACTCCAAAATAGGGAAATGAGCCTAAAATTTAAGCGAACTATCGATCACCATACCAACAATTCCAGGAAGTCATAATTGACCTGTAACCATTATAGGAAGGATCAAAATGCTGAAAATACATGCAAATCAAGGAAATAACCTAGAGAGTCATCACACCTTCTTTCTAAATGTAGTACCCCTTCATGGGTTATACTTTTAAAAGCACCTTCTTACCTATATCAAACATCATATCTCTTAACTTATTATCTGCACACTTTTTCCATTGACTCATAGTTGCTATGAATATTCTATGGACCTAATTTTGATCTGGTGATATCCGATCTCATATCAGTCTTCAAAAAACACTGAATCTCCCTGAGGAGGATAAAAAAAGCCATCAATTATCATGACCAAAATAGCTATGATTAGAACCCACACTAAGATTTCAATGGGAGAATCCTCTAAGCTAAATCTTAATCAATCCAATTAACACAATACATAATATATAGTAATTAATATTAATAACATAAATAAAATTGCCCAAAATCCTAACTATTTATCCCCAACAATTTACAAGAGTAGTGTAAAATCACTAATAAAAGTAATATTATTTGAATAAAGGAAAATCTAACTAGAATATCAGTTGTAGCCTCAATAAAAGTAGCTTACCCTCATATCGATCAAACGAAATGTAATGGCCCCAAAGTCCCTAAGATCATATATAAAACTCAACATAGAAAACCTAATGGAAACCGATAAAAACATCAAAATTTTTGTCACAAAATGATACTATACGAGCCTTGCAGTGAGGCCATGAGTCATATGTTGATTCATTATTAGCAGTCTAGTCTAGCCCAAGTACTAGTGCTAACAACGCACCATGAGTCAAAGTCAGTCTCTATGACTCGTAGGGTGAACAATTTTAAGAGAAAACCAAAATTCCCAAAGTCCTGAGAGATGTAATTTTCTTCTCAAGGCAATGACTCAAGGGCACGAGTTGATAGAATAGAGTATGAGTCATCATTGACATTCTGATGAGGCACCTGAGAGTTTATATTTTTCTTCAAAGAATAAAAGTTCCAGTCACTACTCATAGCTAGAACTCATAAGTTGTGGGGTGTAAAATCATATGCAAGCTAGAATTTGAGCCTAAAGGCTACAAGTAAGGGATGACTCATAAGTTCAAGGTAGGAGACATACCCAGGTCCATGAAGACTATTTCTAAAAAATCAATTATATTTTAATAAGTGTGTTTGTGTACTTTTCTTATAGAAATTGTCCTAAGCTCCCATAATTTTAAAGCTTATTAAGAGGAGGTTAGTGGGGCTTAGGCAATTCTTTCTCCCTTACTATTCACAAACACTTAGAAGGAGAACTCTTTAAAAGGCAGAAAACCTAGGGTTCTTCTACAATCTTTAATAACCCAAGTTTGTTTCGAGAATTCTTTATCCATGTATGTGGGTTTTTAGTAATGAGAATTCTTTTTCCGTTGTGTTCCGAACTAATTTATGAAATTCCAGTTTTCTTCATGACTATGATTTAGGGTTCATACCCAAGCTATAGTTCTCTTGAATTTCAATTTTACTATGGTCCCTATACAATTAGAGAATGTTTTCATGATTTGTATATAAAACATTATATTATTCTATGAGAATTCAATACTAGCATAATTTCATGTAAATTTCACAGATTTTAGTTATATTTGCAAAGTATGTTTTAAACTGTAAGGTTTTAGCATGAACTAACATTATTAGTTTTTTGTATATTGACTTTTATATTAAATAATTTCTAACCCAATTATTAGGAAATCAGATTATAAATGAGCTATCAGCATATTATCAGTATAGGAGTAGTACTTAGCACTGAGTTGGACTAGGGCCTCAATTTTACCCAAAGTCCCAGAACTATGTGCTATCACGGGTTTACTTGTCTTTCCCAGTTTGGGCATCAATTTAGTAATCATGATAGCTATGTCATTATACCTTGTATATTGGGTCCTCATAATAGAGTGTATACATCAAACTCCACATTTATATCTCTTGATTTATATCGGTGAACAGACTCAGAAATAGTATATTTTCCAGGATCCTTAATTTAGTTTTACTTGCATTATATCATAATTCTCATATTGTCTTTACATATCAGTATATATGCATATCATTATGGGTAATTGTTCTACAACTCAGATGAATTTTGCACTCAGGTTGCACTTAAACTAGTTTATCAGAATTTACAGTATGATCAACTTTACTTTATATCTTACATATCTCACATACACGTAGTTTACACTATTGATTAGTCTTATTACTTTATATCTTACATATCTCACATACCTTCCTCGCACTATATCGTCTTTTGATATAGGTTGGGGTGATTAGTCTCAACATCGTAGTTAGCATATTCAAATATCAATTCAGTTGTTACTAGTGGCATGTCCTCATCATCCAAGGACTAAGAATTTATAATCTTCTTTAATTATTTTAGTTTCAGACATTTAAGATTTAGGGGCTTGTCACAACAACTTATCAATAGTAGAGGCTTTTTAGACATAGTGGTATAACTTTCAACTTTTTAGTTCAGTTTACGCTTAATATTTATTTCAAGTATGTGTTTCAAATTATTTTCATATTTATATTGAATTCTGTGTAGCTTTCACTTAGTTTTAATGATATTTAGTAGTATTATGCCATACCATGGGTTATATTGGGGGCAATTGTGACTCTAACCACCGTGTTACAACAAGGTTGTAGACTCAAATCATAACATAATTTTTATTAAAAATCAGGTATAAGGTTTACTAGGATGTTAGAAAACTGCATTACGTAGAATCTCTTTTATGGGGTAGAAGTGCGCCATACTTATGTGAGGGATTATAATGAACCTTTAAGTCATTTTTTCCTCTTATTTACACCATTTAAGATTTCCTATAGCTTCCCCAAGTCGTTTATGACTTGTTGTAACTGATAGTTTGGTTACCGGGAAGTTCGTTTAGTGTTTAGAGTCAATTCCCTATTTTGAAGCCTTTATTAGTTTAAATTGGGTGCCAAGAAAAAACTTTAATCAAACGACCTCGTACACTAATTATAACTATTCCAAAATCTTCAAAAGATCAATTTTAGTCTAGGTTGACCCATTTTTAGGTCTCGATGCTCCCGAACTCATTTTGAGCTATTGGTTAGAAGTTAAGAAAATGACAAATGGGTGTGGGACCCATATTTTCATCAAAAACACCTTCGATAGAAATTTCAATTCTGCCATTGAGTTTGGAACATCGAATTTGATTAGGTAGCATAGTTTATTTGCATTTACGGGATTTTTGATGGATCCTTACGAGTTGGCGGAGACTCAATAAAATTTCAAGTCTTCAGTTGGTATATGTTATTAGGTATGACTACTGTGGACCTTTAGGTTCTTTAGTGGAGAGCACTTTAGCGCCTATTGGGAACTTTAGTACCCCTAACTCATCTAATAGGTATCTCTTTATAGGTACTTGGTGTCACGACCTGAACCAGGGCCTAGTTGTGACAGGCTCCTTAAGCCTACCGAGGGCCCGAGACCACACCATAGCCTAGCCAGCAGAACACAACTCTATAGACAATAGAGGAAGCAATCAAGTAATAATATAAGATAAGTAAATCAAGTAGAAAGGATCCAAGAATCCACAACACAACCCACCCACACTTTGTCCACAAAAGCCTCTAACAAAACGAACACCAATGTAAGTCAGGATATGCCCCCGACTATAGTAAAAATAATCCAAATAGGTATTCTAAGGCATAATAGAAATATGACTATGAAATGTCAGGAATTTCCTAGGATGGAAGCTCACCACTTCACAGCAACTCAACAAACGTGCTAATCTACTAATGTTGCATAAGATTCAAAGAAGTTCTTTCAGAACCAACAATATGAAACTTAGGGATGGGATAAAATAACGCTATTTTGTAACCAAATTCAAAGTCAATGTACATGTTCACATGCATGCATACATATACATATATATAAGTGTTGAGATAGGGTACAGGGTTTAGCATGAGATTTAAAACATTAATCTGGATTATGTAGCTTTAACCGTCCTAAAGTCACCCATGGGCTATATGGGTCTGGCTCTTTCTATCGATAGGGCTACAATGCGTGCTAGACACACAAACTGGAGGTATCAAGCAAGGACGAGAAATCCATGACCCTATGCCATTCAGGATACAAGAATATATATATATATATATAAAGTCTGACACATGCACACGGTCACTAAGACCACCCCACGCCGGCAAACAAGGGGTTCCATTATTAGTTCCTTGGGACCTCCACTTTCACGGCCAACTACACAATCCCCTTTAAGAAGAATTAAAACATTTACACATTCTCATTTATTATACCAAGAATTATCCATTAAGGCATATACCGTTAGTATCATCACACAAATTACACTTGAAAGGTAATATTATGATGCCATTTTAATTATCCATTAAATTGGGGGAATCCACAACCCCCAAGGTCAAATTAAAAATCAAAACACATTCCAATAACCTTTCATGCAATGCAAGGTTTCAAAATTTGCTTCAATATGCATATATCTATGTTTCAAAGATAATTTCATAAAGCTGGTTGAGGTTATTACTAACTACAATGCCAAAATACATTTATTTGGGGGAATTCACGACCGCTATTCCAATCTTATAACCATGCACCCAATTAGTTAAAAACCATCAATTCAAAGCATAATAAACCATAAAAACCATGGGAAAAGCAATTCAAGCAAATAACATCCAAAGCCCTCAACCCAATTTCAAATCCAATAATCAAATTCACATGGGTAATAATTAAACATATGATTTTAACAAAATAAGGTTTAGGAAAGAGATACATGCTTGAGAATACCAAAACGTTGGAGAGAAACCACAATTTGGAGCTCTAGATTACCAATCCCTAAAAACCCTAGCCTTGTTTTTAGTTGGAAAATTTTATAAAGAAGAGAGGGTTTATGGTTATGTTAATTGGGTGGAAATAGTTCTAAGGAAAGGTTTTAAGTCATGGTAATAGTGTAAAGGAAGGGGAAAGAACAAATCACATTTAATGGAAAGTGTGCTGGAAAATAACTCCTAGTCACTACGGTTGGGTAAAGACTCATGGTCATAGATCATGAGTCGTGGTTCGTTACCACGACTCATAGTCTGGGTAGTGACTAAAGGTCACCTCACTGGTTTGGTCATGAGTCCCACCTATGACTTGTGACCTCACCCTACGACTCGGGAGTCTAGTTGTTATCAAGAAACCAACCTTGTCCTATCTTACTATTTAGGTCATGTGTCCCTTACCACGACTCATGATATTGCCATACGACTTGTATGGTCCCAGTCATGAATATGACAAAAACTTAGGGAAACCTTACTAGTTTGTCTATAAAAGTCTCTATACGAATCTTGAGGAGTCTTCATAACTCGTCACCTGAGTCGTAACCTAAGTAATAATCACAATCACTAAGAAAAAATCAAAGTCCAAAACCTGGGGTATTACATTACCCCCCCTAGAATCATTCTTCCCCAAATAAGGAGTTAGGGCACTCATTAGCATGATTCAAGAAAGAATGCATCCACAAAACCAAAAGGAAAATTTAAAAGGCCACAATAAAAGAATGGGAGTCATACCTCAAGCATTGTCATCCAATTTGGGGAACAAGAATGGATATTTGGACTTTATGTCCTCCTCAACTTCCCAAAGAGCTTCTTCTATATTTTGATTCCTCTAAAGGACTTTTACCGAAGCCATAACCTTAGTCCTTAATCTATGGACTTACCTATCAAAAATCCCAATCAAAACTTCTTCTTAAGACAACTAATGAAAAATACCAACATCCTTTAAGGAAATAATCAGAGAAGGACCACCTACACATTTCTTCGATATCGACCCATGGAACATTGGATTAATAGAACCTAAATTTGTAGGCAACTCCAATTCATAAGCAACATCCCTAACTCTCCTCAAAATTAAATACAGACTAATATAATATGGTTTGAGTTTCCCCTTCTTCCCAAACCTCATCACTCCCTTGGAGAACCATTCAAGGATACCCAATTACCTACGTCAAACTTCAACTCCCCTGGCCTCACATCCGTATAGGACTTTAGGAAACTTTGATCAATTTTAAGCCTATCCCCAACTACCTTTATTTTTTCCATTACCTGATGAACTAAGTTAGGACCAAACAATCTAATCGTACCACCCTTAAATAACCCAATGGGAGATCTAAACCTTCTACCATAAAGAGCCTCAAAAGGAGCCATCCTAATGCTTAAGTGATAACTATTATTATACGTAAACTCAATGAGAGGCAAGTGGTCAACCTAATTTCCTCCAAAATCAATCACACAAGATCTTAGCATATCTTCAGTGTTTGAGGCTGGAAAGTGGTGATAAGGTTCACCTAAGCCCCCAAAACCTTCTAAAATGAATGGAAAAATTAAGAAAAAATTTGCAAACCCCAGTCCAAAATGATGGAAACCGACGCTCAATGAAAGTTGACTATCTTCTCAATGAATAACATGGCATAGTCCTCAATAGAGCATGTAGTCCTCACAAGTAAGAAGTAAGCTGACTTAGTCATCCTATCAATGGTGACCCAAATTGAATCATACTGGTTACGATTATGCGGAAGACCCATAACTAAATCCAAATTGATCAACTCCTACTTCCACATGGGAAATTCAATCTCTTAAGACAAGCTGCCATACCTCAAGTACTCAACCTTCACTTGCTGGCACACCATACACTTAGCTACGAAGTTAGCCATATCTATCTTTATATTATTCCACCAATAAATCTCCTTCAAATCATGATACATCTTGATTGAAACCTGGTGAATTGTATACCTTGACTCTTAAGCCTCGATCAAAATCCTTTCTTATAGACCATCAACATGAAGAACACATAACCTATCTTCGTACCTTAGGATACCATCACCACTAATCTCAAAGGTCATAAGTTTTTTCTGACCCACATAACCCCTAATATGCATAAGAATGGGATACAAAGCTTGTTTCTCCTTCATCTTAATACGAAGAGATGATTTAACTATTTCTTGAAGAGTTACCCCTCCATCTTCAAAGTCTAAGTGACTAACTCCCAAGTAATCCAGTTGGTGGATATATTTCACTAATCCTCTTTTCTCATCATCCACATAAGATAAACTCCCCCTGGACAACCTGCTAAGAGCATTAGCAACCACGTGAGCTTTACCTGGATGATAGCAAAGAATCATATCATAATCCTTTAGCAACTCATGCCACCGCCTCTACTGAAGATTTAAATTCTTTTGAGTAAACACAAATGCAAGCTCTTATGATTGAAATAAATGTCTACATACACCCCATATAGCTAATGATGCCAAATTGTCAAAGCAAAAACCATAACCACCAATTCTAAATCATGAGTCAGATAATTTCTCTTATGAACCTTATGTTTCCTAGAAGAATAAGCCATGACCTTCCCATGCTACACTAAAATACAACGCAGTCCCACATGAGACACATCACAATAAACAACGAACCCATCAGTACCCTTGGGTAGGGTCAAAAATGGCACAGAGGTTAACTTATCTTTCAACTTCTTAAAGTTACCCTCACAAGAATCAAACCATAAGAACTTCACTTTTTTCTGTGTCAACTTCATCAACTGAGCAAAAATAGAAGAAAATCTCTGTACAAACCTCCTATAATACCCAACTAAGCCCAAGAAGCTTTGAATGTTAGTTAGAGTGTGGGTCTAAGACACCTCCGTACCACCACAACTTTCAGTAAATCTATTTTGATCACCCTACTAGAAATAACATGCCCAAGGAAAGTCACAACATTTAACCAAAACTCATACTTAGAAATTAAGCATACAACTTCTGATCCTTAAGAGTCTGCAATATAATTTGGAGGTAATTGGCATGATCCTCCTCACTCTTGGAATACACCAAAATATCATCAATGCTGACAATAACTAATAAGTCCAAGAACTATATAAACACCCAATTTATAAGATCTATGAAAGTAGCTGGAGCACTAGTTAGTCCAAATGACATCACCAAAAACTCATATTAACCTTATCAAGTTTGGAAAGTAGTCTTAGGAATATTAGTCTTCCCAATCTTCAATTGATGATATCCTGAGTAAATATCAATTTTAGAGAAGCATCTAGCACCTTAAAGCTAGTAAAAGAGATCATCTATCCTAGGAAAAGGATACTTATTCTTCACCATCACCTTATTCAACTACAAATAATCTATACACATCCTAAGAGTCCTATCTTTCTTATGCATGAAAAAAATAGGACATCCTAGAGAGATACACTGGGAGAGATGAAACCTATATTAAAAGAATCTTTTAATTTCTTCTATAGTTTTTTTTAACTTAGTTGGAGCTATTCTGTAAAGAGGAATAAGGAGAGGACAAGCATCCGTTAGAAGATCAATCCCAAAATCTATTTACCTATCGAGAGGAATACTAGGAAGATCATTAGGAAGACCTTAGGAAATTTATTAACCACCAGGGTAGATTGCAAAGAAGGCCCCTCAGAGCTAGAATCTTTAACCCAAACCAAATGATAAAGACAATCCTTGAAATCAACTTGCAGGCTCTAAGATAAAAATGAACCACCCTTTAGGCACTAAGGAACCCCCATACTATTCTATTATCGACTTATTAGGATATTTAAAGATAACCTTTCAGGTCCTTAAATCCAAAGAAGCATAGCATAAATAGAGCCAATCTATCCCCAAGATAATATCAAAATCCACCATGTCCAACTCTATCAAATTCACCAAGGTCTTCTTATGAAAGACGGACACCACACAACCTCTATAGACCTTTCTAACAACAATAGAATCACCCACTGAGATATAGATAGAGAAAGTCTTTGAAATAGTTTCAGGACCAAAACAAAAATACTCAGCCATATAAGGGGTCACACAAGAAAAATTAGACCCCAGATCAAATAAATAAAGATGGCTCGGATTCCTAATGGGTGGCAAGAGAATAAAGATAATTCCAACTAGTGCTGGTACTAGAAGTAGCACTTTTTGGTGCAATATCTGAAGAAGTAGCAATCGGGACCTTATTAACTCCCATGGAAAGCTTAGTTGTCCGATAATTTTGCTGAATATGACCGTCCTGCCCATAATTATAGCATTGATTCATCCTATCATCACCATTGACCATGGTGAAGTTGTCTAGTAAATTGGCAGGGAGAAAATGATGAGGCTGATTGAGCTCCACTAGCTTGAGATTGGGCATCCTATTCCTTAAAACCACTATTGGACTAAAAATGACGATCACTTGAAGGATTAGGATAAGGAGAACTAGCCGACTAATATGAACCAGAATTTTCCTAAGTATTCTTCTTGATCCACTACCTACCATCTCTACCACTATTTTATTGACCTCCACCCTATTTTGAATAACTGAACTTCTTATTCTACCTCTCTCCCATCTTTGCTTCTCTTCTTTTCATCCTCAACTCATTTTATATACACGACAAACCTAGAGATCTTCATGTCATTATTCAACATTGTCGCCTTACACTCTAATATCAAGTCACGAGATAACCCTGAAGTAAACTTTCTCCTCTTATCTCTCATAGAAGACTCCAACTCAGGAGCATAGAGAGACAATTATTAAAACTTTGAAGCATACTGTTTCAGAGTCATATTCCCCTGCTTTAGATTTACAAACTCCTCTACCTTCACTTCCCTTTGCTCTTAAGGAAAGAAATAATCAAGAAAGCCACCAGAAAACTCATCGCATATATATGGCTCTGTATATTCCTCCCCAACTGCTCCCTCTTCGCATACCATTGATAAGTTATGTCTTTTAGCTTGTATGTGGCAAACTCCACACCTTTTGAATCAAATGAATATATTATCATGAATATTTTCTCAATTTCATCAACAAACTCTTAAGGATCCTGCTCATTCTGAGAGCCTATAAAGGTTGGGGGATTTAATATCATGAATTGACCAACCCTAATAACCTCAAAAGAAGGAGGAATAAATCTAATACGATCAGGTTGGTAAGATAGGGAACTCAATAACTGAGTTAATAGATTAATAGACCAATAGAACTCCACATTATAGATGTCACCCTGAGGCATTAGGGCAGGAGTAACATCAGCCCAAAAATCCTGAGGAGGACTAGTAGGAGCTGGTGGAACTCTACGAGGGACAGTATAATTAGGAGAAGGGACCCTAGATAGGGTTTGCACCCTATAAACAGGTTGAGTTCAATACAAATTATCTTCAAGTAGGATAGAGAAACTTGTGGAGTTTCTGTAAGCATTAGATTTTTGGGGAGGAATGATTTGAAATGTAAGGAAAATATTAGAGGAATTCTCAAGGCACAAAACTCTATAGCCCAAAATAGAACACAAGAATCGGAAATATTTTTAAATACCCCCTAGCCTCACCCTTATAAGTATCGCTGATACATATCCATAAAATAGACTCTTCTTGACATAGCTTTTTTGACACCCATTGAGTTTGAGCCTGGAATTTTATACCAAGTTTGTCACTACCCGAACCAGGGCCTATTCATGATGGGTTCCTCAAGCCCACCGAGGGTCCAATACCACCCCCATAGCCTAGCCAGCAGAACACAAAAATATAGACAATAACGGAAGTAGTCAAGTAATAAGATGAGATAGATAATTCAAGGAGAAAGGATCTAAGAATCAACAACATAATCCACCCAAACTTTGTCCATAAAATCCTCTAACAAACTAAACACCAATCTAAGTCGGGACATGTCTCTGATCTTAGGTATATTTATACACCTAAGCACCATAATTTATCCATATTTTAGCTATGTTTAGAGAACAAAGTGCCTAGTTTCTTATGTTTTTACTCTACTTCTATGTAATTGAGCTAACCGATGTGATTAGCATGATTTCAGGTATTAATGAGGTAGATGAAGAC